>NC_088883.1:32118236-32136401 GCF_032884065.1 Artemia franciscana
TGCCTTATTTCAGAAAATAGGGAAAAACACCCCCTATATCATACCATAAGATTCAACATATCAGAGAACCCTACTGAAGAAGTTTCAATATCCTATCTGCAAAAATGTGGAAATTCGCATTTTTTGCCAGAAGACAGATCACGGAGGCGTGTTTATTTGTTTTTTTTTGTTTTGTGTTTTTGTTTGTTTTTTTCCCAGGAGTGATCGTATCGACATAGTGGTCCTAGAATGTTGCAAGAGGGCTCATTCAACGGAAATTAAAAGGTTCTAGTGCCATATTTAAGTGACCAAATCCCACGCTCATTGTTTCCCGAAAGTCACCAGAACAAAATTCTGAGATAGCTATTCTATTCACCATAGTCGAAAAACCTAATAGCTATGTCTTTGGGGACGACTTACTCCCCCACAGTCCCCGTGGGAGGGGCTGCAAGTTATTAACTTTGACCGTTGTTTACATATACTAATTGTTATTGGGAAGTGTACAGATGTTTTCAGGGGGATATCTCTTGTTTGGGGGGGGGATATGTAGGGGGGACTACGTGCCAAAGATTTCAACAATTATTCCGGTCTTAGATAATAAAAATCAAATTTCAATGGACGAAGCGCAGTCTAATCAGATTATGACATCACACATAGAACTTGTGACAGTAATGAAGGCCCTAACAACAAGCATGACCTGTGGTTAATCAGCTGCAGCTTACAACACCACAAGCCGGAATTAGGCCGAAACTAATGAAGCTGATAGATAGTGACGAAATACACTCATTTTAAAGCATGTTTGAGAGCACTGCAACGACAAGGAGTTGGCTACACAGCTATATCCAGTTCTATCTGGTCTTGCATAGAGACGATGGCAGGTTTATCAGTGGACACATTTGCTGATTATGATGCGGCTAAAACTGTAATAATTGAAGCTTTAGGCCACATGTGGAACCAACTTCAGTTTATGGTTCATCACTGAGAGTGCAGGCTGAGAACCTGATGGCAATAAGCACCCGACCAGCCAGAGTGGTTGTGCAATTGAAGGATGTAGAAGAAATTTTGAGCTTTAACAGGTGGGCAGCTTATGGAGGCAGTACTGTACCACCTACTGACAGTCCTTCGTGAGATGCAGTTTAAAACTCTTAATGAAGCTGTTTCTTTTAGGGAAGCTAGTGTCCTGGCTCGTAAAACGACGAAATATAGTTTGAAGATCGATAACTATAACAGGGACCAGCGTCTGGGCAAGGAAGGAAGGAAAGAGAGGAGTTTTGACGGGAAGCGTAAATGAGGGGAGAGCAGTCATCAAGCGAGCTGAGTCCAAGGAAGGAAATTCGCGCGAGTGTTGCCGAACAGGAAATGGGAGAGCTTGCTTTGCGTGTGGTAACACGTCACACTTTGCAAAGAACTGTCCAAGGAAAAAGCAGCAGCCAGTAAATACGAGACAGGGTTTCCTGGCTGAGAGCCTGGAAAGACTCGATCACCAGGAGTCGGCAGGGGCAATAGAAATGCTTCCAGGTAATGTAGAAGGAAGGAGCGTTGGAATGCTGTTGGACAGTGGAGCGGACATAACAGTTCTGTACTCAGAGCACCAGAAGATTATTGTTTCTGCAAGGAGTCTAGAAGCTTAAGCTGTCTACATGGTGACATACACGAATACCCTACGGCAGTGTTGGACGTCCGGGTGAAACAAGCAGATGGTTTTCTGGTTGAAATTCTATCGAAGGTTTCCTGGTAGGTTGAAATTTTCCAGAGTTCTCGAGGCCTGTAGATTCTGAAGCTAAGGTGGTCTTGACAACGAGAATCAAAGCAAGCAAGCTAGCTGAGTCACAAACAGATATTTCAGAGGCAAGACAGTTTGACTTTGATAACTCAATGTTTTCTGGAGAAGAAAAAGTACTAAGATTTGGAGTAGAAGCGCAGAGAAAGAAAGGTCGCTTTTCAGAGCAAGTCAGACGAAGAGGAGGCTCCGATGAAACCTGGACAGTAGGGGAATGGTTTTGCTGAGTTCAGAGGTTGGATAAGACCTTGCAAGAATTCTGGGTGTGGGGTATGGACGAACCTACACAAACAAAATATTTCACTGTGAAGGATGAAATTCTTTACCAAGCTCTCAATGATGAGGATTGGGACGAGAAGAAGTGGCAATTAGTGGCTCCTTCAGCCTACAGAACAGACCTGCTAAGATTGGCCCATAATTCACTTATGGTAGGACATATGGGCAGGTAACGAACTACCGACAGGATTCTAGAAAGATTCTTTTGACTGACTGTTTATTTGGACGTAGTAAAACATCGTCAACAGCGTCATGACTTCCAGATGGCAGCCAGAAAACGTCAGATAGAGGTGCCATTACAGCTACTCCCTGCCAATGAAATTCGTTTCCACAAAATAGGAATAGACGTGGTCAGACCTCTAGGGTGTATTAAAACTGACGTCAAGTGGATCCTTGTGATAAGCGGCTTTGCAACTAGATATCCAGAGGCTATACCGCTTCGCTCTACCCATTCACAGAAGATAGCTGACGAATTGATCAAGTTCTTTCACCAGGGATACCTTCAGAGATTTTAACCGGCATTGGAAGTAACCTTATCTCCCACGAGATGCAGAAACTGAACGTAGCCCTTGGCATTAAACCCCTTTGTACCAGTAGATTGGTTGACTGGTTAAATGGGACCAGTCAACTGGTCCCATTTAAATACTTTTGTAAATACTTTTTCAACCATCGAAAAGGTCAAAGATGATTTATTCACTACGTCATGGGAGTTTACAATACCTGAGAGGGTGAGCTTAGAAAATTATAATATGGTATTTGATTTTTTTTTTTTTATGAAACAGTAAAGGAGAAATTTATCCATCATTGCCGAACACCCCAACCAAGTCTTTCTAAAAGACCATCAGCAGGCAAAAACCCATAGCCCCATGGACTACAGCTGGAATTCTGAAGTCAATAAAGAGGAAACAGAACCTTTGGAAAGAGTATAGGAACAGACCAAGTGATGTTAAATTAGATGCTTTTAAACTATACCAGAAGATGCTTAAAACTCTGATTCGAAAAGCTAAAATTACATATTTTTCCCGAAGCTTTGCGGATTGTGGTAAAAATATTAAGAAAACTTGGGACGTAACTAAGGAAGTTACGCCACCATTGGCAAGTCCTCGAAAGCTCCATAAATCCCTTAATGTTCAGAATCAGTTTTTCATGGATGACGATCAAGTGCGACATCAGATGATTAAATTTTTGCTGAGGTTGGGTAAACAACGACGTTAGGTGTGGTTCCTTCTTCAAGTTCTAGGTCTTGGAAGTATTTCCTCGGTCCTTTCTGTGCAAAGCCGATGGTTCTTGGTTCAGTTACGGAGTAGGAACTGATAATTATTTCGTCATTAAAAAATTCTTCATCTGGATTCAACCAAACTCCTGCCAAATTAATTAAACAGATTTTCCCCTCAATTATTACACCACTGTGCCACTTGGTCAACCAGTCATTCAAGCTCGGAATATTCCCTCAGTGTCTCAAGTTGGCACGAGTGATAGCACTATTTGAAGGAGGTGACCAGGAGGATCTGGGGAACTATAGGCCTATATCTCTTCTGTTTGTTTTTTCTAAAATATTTGAAAAGGCTATGCTAAAGCGTCTGCTGAGTTTCACTATGGGGCTATGGGTTTTTGCCTGCTGATGGTCTTTTAGAAAGACTTGGTTGGGGTGTTCGGCAATGATGGATAAATTTCTCCTTTACTGTTTCATAAAAAAAATCAAATACCTTATTATAATTTTCTAAGCTCACCTTCTCAGGTATTGTAAACTCCCATGACGTAGTGAATAAATCATCTTTGACCTTTTCGATGGTTGAAAAAGTATTTACAAAAGTATTTAAATGGGACCAGTTGACTGGTCCCATTTAACCAGTCAACCAATCTACTGGTACAAAGGGGTTTAATGCCAAGGGCCACGTTCAGTTTCTGCATCTCGTGGGAGATAAGGTTACTTCCATTGCCGGTTAAAATCTCTGAAGGTATCCCTGGTGAAAGAACTTGATCAATTCGTCAGCTATCTTCTGTGAATGGGTAGAGCGAAGCGGTATAGCCTCTGGATATCTAGTTGCAAAGCCGCTTATCACAAGGATCCACTTGACGTCAGTTTTAATACACCCTAGAGGTCTGACCACGTCTATTCCTATTTTGTGGAAACGAATTTCATTGGCAGGGAGTAGCTGTAATGGCACCTCTATCTGACGTTTTCTGGCTGCCATCTGGCAGTCATGACGCTGTTGACGATGTTTTACTACGTCCAAATAAACAGTCAGTCAAAAGAATCTTTCTAGAATCCTGTCGGTAGTTCTTTACCTGCCCATATGTCCTACCATAAGTGAATTATGGGCCAATCTTAGCAGGTATGTTCTGTAGGCTGAAGGAGCCACTAATTGCCACTTCTTCTCGTCCCAATCCTCATCATTGAGAGCTTGGTAAAGAATCTCATAGCTCACAGTGAAATATTTTGCTTGTGTAGGTTCGTCCATACCCCACACCCAGAATTCTTGCAAGGTCTTATCCAACCTCTGAACTCAGCAAAACCATTCCCCTGCTGTCCAGGTTTCATCGGAGCCTCCTCTTCGTCTGACTTGCTCTGAAAAGCGACCTTTCTTTCTCTGCGCTTCTACTCCAAATCTTAGTACTTTTTCTTCTCCAGGTAACATTGAGTTATCAAAGTCAAACTGTCTTGCCTCTGAAATATCTATTTGTGACACAGCTAGCTTGCTTGCTTTGATTCTCGTTGTCAAGACCACCTCAACTTCAGAATCTACAGGCCTCGAGAACTCTGGAAAATTTCAACCTACCAGGAAACCTTCGATAGAATTTCAACCAGAAAACCATCTGCTTGTTTCACCCGTACGTCCAACACTGCCGTAGGGCATTGGTGTATGTCACCATGTAGACATCTTAAGCTTCTAGACTCCTTGCAGAAACAATAATCTTCTGGTGCTCTAAGTACAGAACTGTTATGTCCGCTCCACTGTCCAACAGCATTCCAACGCTCCTTCCTTCTACATTACCTGGAAGCATTTCTATTGCCCCTGCCGACTCCTGGTGATCGAGTCTTTCCAGGCTCTCAGCCAGGAAACCCTGTCTCGTATTTACTGGCTGCTGCGTTTTCCTTGGACAGTTCTTTGCAAAGTGTGACGTGTTACCACACGCAAAGCAAGCTCTCCCATTTCCTGTTCGGCAACTCTCGCGCGAATTTCCTTCCTTGGACTCAGCTCGCTTGATGACTGCTCTCCCCTCATTTACGCTTCCCGTCAAAACTCCTCTGTTTCCTTCCTTCCTTGCCCAGACGCTGGTCCCTGTTATAGTTATCGGTCTTCAAACTATATTTCGTCGTTTTACTAGCTAGGACACTAGCTTCCCTAAAAGAAACAGCTTCATTAAGAGTTTTAAACTGCATCTCACGAAGGACTGTCAGTAGGTGGTACAGTACTGCCTCCATAAACTGCCCACCTGTTAAAGCTCAAAATTTCTTCTACATCCTTCAATTGCACAACCACTCTGGCTGGTCGGGTGCTTATTGCCATCAGGTTCTCAGCCTGCACTCTCAGTGATGAACCATAAACTGAAGTTGGTTCCACATGTGGCCTAAAGCTTCAATTATTACAGTTTTAACCGAATCATTATCAGCAAATGTGTCCACTGATAAACCTGCCATCGTCTCTATGCAAGACCAGATAGAACTGGATATAGCTGTGTAGCCAACTGTTTGTCGTTGCAGTGCTCTCAAACATGCTTTAAAATGAGTGTATTTCGTCACTATCTATCAGCTTCATTAGTTTCGGCCTAATTCTGGCTTGTGGTGTTGTAAGCTGCAGCTGATTTGCCACAGGTCAAGCTTGTTGTTAGGGCCTTCATTACTGTCACAAGTTCTATGTGTGATGTCATAATCTGATTAGACTACGCTTCGTCCATTGAAATTTGATTTTTATTATCTAAGACCTGAATAATTGTTGAAATCTTTGGCACGTAATCCCCCCTACATATCCCACCCCAAACAAGAGATATCCCCCTGAAAACGTCTGTACACTTCCCAATAACAATTAGTATATGTAAACAACGGTCAAAGTTAATAACTTGCAGCCCCTCCCACGGGGACTCTGGGGGAGTAAGTCGTCCCCAAAGACATAGCTATTAGGTTTTTCGACTATGGTGAATAGAATAGCTATCTCAGAATTTTGCTCTGGTGACTTTCGGGAAACAATGAGCGTGGGATTTCGTCACTTAAATATGGCACTAGAACCTTTTAATTTCCGTTGAATGAGCCCTCTTGCAACATTCTAGGACCACTATGTCGATACGATCACTCCTGGGAAAAAAACAAACAAAACAAAAAAAAACAAATAAACACACCTCCGTGATCTGTCTTCTGGCAAAAAATGCGAATTTCCACATTTTTGCAGATAGGATATTGAAACTTCTTCAGTAGGGTTCTCTGATATGTTGAATCTTATGGTATGATATAGGGGGTGATTTTCCCTATTTTCATAAATAAGGCAAATTTTCTCAGGCTCTTAACTTTTGATAGGTAAGACTAAACTTGATGAAACTTATATATTTAAAATTAGCATTAAAATGCAATTCTTTTGATGTAACTATTAGAATCAAAATTCCGATTTTTACAGTTTGGGCTACTATTGAGCCGGGTCACTCCTTACAGTTCGTTTCCACAAACTATTTGATTGTCAGTTTTAGCTTAAGCGGGCAACCACATATTGATAAAATGAATGTTCTAGCTTGCATTCTATTTCTCTTCTTAAGCTTCTCAACAAATTATCTACTTTCACAATAAACTGAAACATTTTATAACTTTTAATTGACCTGACTCAGAAAACACTCGTTCTCCTAGTTCTACACAGTCACAAAAACACAGACTGATACAATTATCACAATATTAGACAGGCTCTATTAGCAATATACAGTCAGGGCATGCTTCTCTACATCTTTGTCCTCTAAAAGTTCAAACAAACCACTCTGGTTGGGAAAAAGGATACTTTCGCCTCAAAGATTCAATTAAGACTGACAAATAAGGTTATTGATTAGTCCTATTCGTCAATTCCTTGTAGCGATATTCATTTTTTTGGCAGCTAGCCTTGCATGCTTTTTGGAAAAATATTCATTTAACTGGCTATTGATTTTACCTTATATTCCATTAAATAGAGTCATATTATTTAGTTTATGCACAAAAGGCGTAAAAACTTTTACATGTGTCCTAGGATCCAGCTATTAGGAGTGAAGGCTGGGATGTAGCGACACATGAAATAACTACAAAAATCTGATTTTATATATTTTCTTAACATCACAAATAAAATATTTTTTATTGTAGTGTCTAGTTGGGAAAACAAGAAAAACTGAGGTTTTTATGGAGCACTTTCAATTCAAGACAGTGAAAAAAAAGGAAATAAAAAATGTCAGTGAAAATACAAATATTTTGGTCAAACATCCACTCGGCCGTCCTTAGTGAATGAAGAAGAATAAAAAGTAGATAAAAATCAAAGGTAATATTACAAAAAGACAAACATTGAATAATACAAGAAAAGCCCTTTCCGAGGTATTCGTAAACATGCAATTTTCACTGTAAATTCACAAGGGGTTTTGTCTCTTTTACTTTCTTCTTTTCTCCAAAATTTGAGAAACAGAAAGAGAAAGAGAGAGAGAGAGAGAGAGAGAGAGAGAGAGAGAGAGAGAGAGAGAAGAAGAAGAAGAGAGAGAAAGGGGGAGAGAGAGAGCCTTTCGACCATCAGGCTTTTACTAGGTATTAGAGAGCACATTAAAGATTTAAAGATAAATTTCTTACTCTAAGGATAAGTTCAACCCTTTTAGCTTTTCCCCATTTTCGGCCATTGCCTTTGCAGCAGCTTCAGTCTTCACTTTTTCCAGAATTATCATTGCTGCCGCATGTTTGGCTTTTTTCTTTGACTGGCCACTGCCCGTTGCTATAGGAAAAAGAAAGCATAGACAACTTTGAGGGATTATTTACTTTTACAGTACAATATACATGATTTATTTTGTTTTTAAAAATTAGGTTTAAATGAAAGAATACCTCCTATTCCAGACAAATTTGATTAAACGACCTTACCAAAAGGGAAAAAAAAAGTTAAAAGGTAGGTTTGGATATACAAAGTTTCAAAATATTATCTTCATGATAACTTTGGGTTTGCCCCCCTTTGCAGCAAAAGCCAAGGGGGACAAACCTCAAAACGCTGGAAATTTGATAAGACCCAATAAAAGTAAGGCAAAGGTTGTTTGTAATTAAAATAGATGCTAATGATGGGTTAAAATAAAAGATAGATGTTTAAAAAAAAGAAAACAATTGAATCATTTTCAAATTTAAGTAGAGGAGAGGACAGATAATCCTATTGAATATTTATTTATATTTTAGGTATTCATCATTCACATGACATGAGAAGATGGAGTAGAGGAAAAAGAAAAGGAGGAAGAAAAAATACGCATGAACAAAAGCAATTACTGCACTAACTCCTACCATAGCAAGTCAAGATGTCTTGCTTATGCTCTACAAGTCTCATTTGCAGAAAGTAAAGTAATCAGTTTCTGTTTAGTTTCGCTAAAATAGCGAATTTCCTGTTCCAACAGTAATACATTACTCTCTAGAACACTGACTAAAATGAAAGTTTGGAAATTATACCTCACTCAAAATTAATCCATCATATTTTTTATAAAAAAAGAAAAAAATCCTTTAGTTTGGGCACAAGCGTAGTTTTCATAGAATGTGGTAAGAGCGATTGCCCCTAATATACTTCAAAATCAAACACAAATTCAGATATCTTAAGCAATTAAAACAACCGAGCATCAACAGAAGTCTACACAGTAGTATCAGCCTGAAATCTAAAGGAAGCCACCTCCATCTTATAATGCCAGAAGTGTAATTTAAGTTATCGTAATTTGAAATTTATATGCACCCTTTGTGTGAAACTTTTCCCACAAAGAGAAAACTTTCCAGGGAAACTTTAGACTGAGGTGATTTGACAGAATTCCTATACTAAATTCCTTTTATTTGTCTTATTTCTTTGTGTCTACTCACTTTTGCTTGTGAAGATGTTCCAAGGGCATGTCTGGGGGAAATATTGGGCGTATTTGGATATCCGAGATATAATTGCCAGGGAAGGGAGAATTTTCGGAGTGATGAGGTCTTTTTAAAATAAAAGTATGCCAAGGAGAATTTTTCAGGCGGAATCTTCTGCAAGAAATTTTACAGACGGGGGGAGGGGGTTCAGAAAGCATAGAATTGTCCGGAAGGGGTTTTACGATGGGTTGTATATTTTAAGGCGGTTTGTATATATTTTGTATGAGCTCTAACGAAATTATAAGAATCAATAGATTGATTTAAAAGGACAATCAGAGGCTTTATCCCGGTCAGGATTTAAAATAAGAGCTCTGAGTCACGATGTCCTTCTAAATATCAAAATTCATCAAGATCCGATCACCCACTCGTAAGTTATAAATACCTCATTTTTTCTAATTTTTCCTCTCCTTTTAGCCCTCCTGATGTTCGAATCTGGGAAAACGACTTTAATAAGTCAATTTTTGCAGCTCCCTGACACACCTACAGATTTTCATCGTCCTAGCACGTCCAGAGGCACCAAACTCGCCAAATCACAGAACCTTTTTCCCCAATTCCTCCAAAGAGAGCAAATCTAGTACGGTTACGTCAATCATGTGTCAAGGACATTTCCTTATTCTAGCCACCAAGCTTTATCCCGATTCCTCCACTCCACGTGTTTTACAAAATTTCCTACTCCAACTCCCCCCAATGTCAACAGATCTGGTTATTATTTGAAATAAGAGCTCTGAGACATGAATTCCTTCTAAATAAAAAATGTCATTAGGATCTGGTCACTCGTTCTTAAGTTAAAAATACCTCAATTTTTCTAATTTCTCCAAATTAACACACACCCCCCAGCTCCTAAAGAGAGAACAGATCCGCTCCAATTATGTCAATCACGTATCTAGAGCTTGTGCTTATTCTTCCCATCAAGTATCATCTCGATCTCTCCACTCTAAGCGTTTTCCAAGATTTCTGTTTCCCTCATCCAACCCCCTATGTCCCCTGATCCAATTCGAGTCAAAAATGGACATCTGAGACATAAGATCCTATATATATATATATATATATATATATATATATATATATATATATATATATATATATATCTCAGCTCCATAATATATACATAATACATGTATATATATATTCCCGTTATAGTTGTATGATAACTTAAAACTATTGTGATAATCAAAGGTCAGCACTTATCATTTAAATCTCCAACTGACACATTGTAGGTGAAGGTTGTTTCATGAGAAGGCCCCTGTGCATGAATAAGGTCATATATAGGGGTTATGCCTGTTTTATACATCTCTTGCAACATTGATACTGGATGTTTCCCCTAAAAAGAAAGGATATCTAGTATTAGGACAATTAAAACACACAAAATGGAAAACACCAAGTATTTGCCCATACCGAAACTTTTTCCTCATTAAAATAAAGAAGACCTAACTTTTACTTTGCTTTTATCAAATTCTTTCAGCAAGACCTATTTTTAATGCAGGAACTGAAATCTGTCCGAAAACGGGCAACCAGGATCATCCAGAATAATAGAGACATTTTCTACCACGATGCCCTAGCAACCTTTGAACTCCGAATTTTGAAACTCCATTTGAGTGACCTTATTTTGAGGTTTGGCAAAATGCTGCTATCTAACCCTGCTGATCGTGACATTTTACCTCCAGAAGCCCTGACAGTCAGCCATACGAGACATAAGCCAACACTTTGCCTGTGTGAACTCGGACAAACCGCTACAACAACTCTTTCGTCTCTTATTTTGCGTCATTATGTAATAGTGCATAATAGCATGTTTTGTATTTCAATTTCAAATTAGCAATTTGAGCTACATTTGTGGTTTAAATAAACCTTTATCTTTCTCTCTTTTTCTCTTTCGTATATGAGGGAAGCTTCCCTTTCCTCAACTCCTCGATTTTTACGCTATAGTTTGAATTTACTTCTTAAGTTATTTAAGAACAACTGCAGAAACACAATTGCCAATGAATCGGGAGAAGAAGCTTTTCTTAACCACTAAAAAACTTCAGTGTAATGAGTGAAGAATTGATGAGAGGCAAGCTCCCACACGTACGAAAAAACTGTATTCATTTTAATTTTTAATGTTGCTCCTTACTATAAGTTAAAAGCACTTGTTTTCTTAAAAATGTAATTCCTGGTTGTTTTTCAAATTATACCGGGAAATCCTTTCCCGGGGAAAAATCTTTCCAATGATAAAATTCCTCTTGTGCAAGATTCTCCCTCAGAAAACTACTTCCACGTAGGAGTAACCCCTCCCCCTGTACAATTCTCTCTTCGCTTATAATTCCCCCCTGGAAGAATTACCCCAGACAATACCCGTGGAAGATTCTCCTTACTTTCATTTGAAAGAAAACTGTTTTTTACTCACTTTCTAAGATGTTTCAAATCACGCCAGCAACACCCCTCTCCCCCTTCCTGGAATGTCAATGGTTCCTATCATTTTCAAAGAAATATCCCAGCTTAGATCTGGGAAACTCAACTCAACTTTTTCTTTATTCATCTCAAAAAATACACAAGCAATATTATGCCCCAACAGAGAGCAGAGCTCGTAAGGCTGGGACAGTGCAAAAACATAAGAAAAAGCATCAACATCTCATCGTAATAATGATTCCAAAATTTAATACGGTAAAAGACAAACAAAATAGAAAAAAAACTCATAAAAGAGAAGTAACAAGGATAAGTAAATAAATAAATATCGGGCAGGAGGGGCGTGGAAGGCCATCCCAGAAACAGGGACACAAAAAAAACACTCAAATAAGAAGATAAAATAATTTAATTTTCCGTCATCAATGGTGAATAATCAAAATTTTAGCAAACAATCTTTAATATTTGCTTTTTTAAATTTAGCTGAGATTTTTGGGATGGATCAAACAGAATTTTATCATTCAGCATATAATTGTTAGCAATCTTGGGTATTAGGTATATAATCGAAAACCTTGACCTTTCAGAACTTACGAAAGGAATTCGGTACATCCTAGACCTCTGACAATCGGAACGGGGAAGTAAAATTAACAGAGATTGAGATTTGTCATAGAAATAATTTTAGAATTTTGGATTTGAAAATGCCATATGGAAGTATTTAATATTCGTATATCATTTAAATCTAAAAAATTTAAGAAGAGGAATAATGTTTTAGTTTCTGAAACGTTTTCAAGTTTTGAAGGTCGATATAAGAAATCTCCAATTATTCTTATTCCCCTATTTTTTAGTACCTGTAAGGGTTTTATATGCTTCCAAAATGTATTAAGATATACAACTGAGCAGTAATTCAAATAAGAAGTAATTAGAGAGAGGTCAATTATTTTTAAAATGGTAAAAGGAAAAATATTCTTCACAAGATACATCGGCCCGATATTTTGAGTAAGTTTTAATCTTAAATACTCAATATGATTATGAAATGACAAAAGGGGATCAAGAAAAACTCCTAAATAACGATATGACTGGACCCTATAAATTTTTTGATCACCAACCAGTAGCTCCTGACAAGATTTAAATAAAAAAAACAAGTTTTTTGAAATGAAAGTAAAGAGCGACATTAAGACTTAAAACGAACAGAAATTAATCCGTATATGAAAGGGGCTTTTCCTCCTCGACACCCTGCACTTTACGCTAAAGTTTTTTATTGTTTTAAAAAGTAGAGTTGCGAGAAAGAATCAAACTTTAGCGCAAGGAGTGGGGTTTCGAGGAGGAAAAGCCCCTTTCGTATACGGAGTAATTTCTGTTCGTTTTAAGTTTTAATTTCACTCCTTACTTTCATTTCAAAAAACTTATTTTTTTATTTAATTTCTGAAAGTTTTTGAATTAATGCATAGGCTATCTGATTTTGGCTCTCCGTACATAAATTATTAAAATGAAATTTGTATATTAATTCATTTTTTGGCTAAATGGCTTTCTCTTAGTTTTGATCAGACGATTTTGAGAAATGAGGGATGGGGAAGTAGGCCTAGTTGCCCTCCAATTTTTCAGTTACTTAAAAAGGCAACTAGAACTTTTAATTTTTAAAGAACGTTTTTATCAGTAAAAACTATACGTAACTTAACAATTAACTTACGTAACAAACTTTTATATTCTTATATTTTTGATTATATATATGAGGGGTTTTGACCCCTCGTTAATACCTCGCTCTTCACACTATATCTTAAGTCCCAATTCTTTAAGAATTACCCCTGAATCAGAAAGACCGTAGAATAAATAGTTGAAATTACTAAAAAAAAATAGCATAAAGAGCGAAGTATTTATCTCCTCCTAAATACCTCGCTTTTTATGTTAAAGTATTTTTAGAGCCCTTCATATGCGTAATAATCTCTGTTCGTTCTAAGTTTTAATGCTTCTTTGCTTTCAATTGAAAAAAAACTGTTTCATGTTTATATTTTCATTGTTTTTTTTACTAGTAATGCTAGAAAATCCTGCGCCCTTTTCATTGAATTTCTCTTCCCACATGAAATATTCCTCCAAGGAAAGATCCTCCCATATAGCCCCCTCTCCCAAACCCCACACCCAAACTAAAAGAATCCCCCTGAAAAAGTCGGTATACTTTCCAATAACCATTATTGTATATAAACATTGGTCAAAGTTTGTAACTTGCAGCCCCTCTCCCAGGGACTGTGGGGGGGTGTCATCCCCAAAGACATATTTATTATGGTTTCCAACTATGGGGAACAAGATGGCTATCTCAAAATTTTGATCCATTGACTTTGGGAAAAATGAGCGTGGGAGGGGGCCTAGATGCCCTCCAATTTTTTTGGTCACTTAAAAAAGGCACTAGAACTTTTCATTTCCATTGGAATGAGCCCTCTTGCAACACTCTAGGACCACTTGGTCGATACGATGACTTCCTGGGGAAAGGAAAAACAAACAAACAAACAATTATACACGCACCCGTGATTTGTCTTCTGGCAAAAAATACGAAATCCCACATTTTTGTAGATTGGACCTTTAATTTTTTCTATAGGGTTCTGTAATACGCCGAATGCGAAGGTGTGATTTTTGTTAAGATCCTATTACTTTTAGGGGGTGTTTCCTCCTATTTTCCAAAATAAGGCAACTTTTCTCGGGGTCGTAACTTTTGATGACAAAGACTACATTTGATAAAACATATATATTTAAAATCAGCATAAAAATTCAGTTCTTTTGATATATCTTTTAGCATCGAAATTCCGTTTTTTTGGAGTTTCGTTTACTATTGAGCCAGGTCGCTCCTTACTACAGTTCGTTACCACTAACTGTTTGAAATCTCTCGAGTGGAACGTTTCGAACGACGAAAAACCATAAAATTAGTTCTCGTAAAATTCGTTACTAAATTATTGGAAACAAACCATTCATTAACTGAGATAACACTTATAGTCAGATTTTCAATCAATTTCGATGGATCCCTAGCTTTAACTGTTATATCTGTATCATCTGCAAATAGAACTGCATGGTTAATATTCTCATGCAAACCTTGGGGAAGATCATTAATATAAAACAAAAATAAAAGTGGACCTAATACTGAGCCTTGGGGGACACCAATATCAATAAGACTTTTTAAATTGGTCATTTATCCACCGACATTTACTGTGATTTTACGTCCACATAGGTATGATTAATAATTTGTAATCCTTTCCCTCTTATATCGGAATTTATCATTTTGTCAAGAAACATTTCATAATTTAAAGTGTCAAATACTTTTTTTATATCATGGAAAACAGTAGCCACATGGAAATCATCATCTAAGCAATCATTTATTTCTAATAAAAGACCTGCAACTGCTTGTTCTTTCGAGCGGTTTGCCCTAAATCCAAATTGATATTTTATCTAAATATTTTATCTAAATAGCTAGAAATCCTTTCTTTTTAAATTTTTTCAAACACTTTTGATAATGGCTATAAAATTGTAATTGGACGATGATTACTTACATCAGATTTATTGCCATGTTTATACAACGGAATTACTAGGGCAATTTTCCATCTACTAGGGAAGGGGCAACTAGGCCCCCTCCCAAAATTTTTCCCCAAAAGTCACCAGATCAAAATTCTGAGAGAGCCGTTTTATTCACCATAGTCGAAAAATTTAATAACTATGTCTTTAGGGACGACTTACTCCCCCGCAGTCCCAGTGGGAGGGGCTGCAAGTTACAAACTATGACCTGTGTTTACATATAGTAATGGTTACTGGGAAGTGTACAGGCGTTTTCAGGGCATTTTTTTGGTTTAGGGGGGGGGAGTTGAGGGGGGGCGGGTTACGTGGGAAGATATATCCATGGAGATACTTCTCATGGGGGAAGATAATTTCAATGAAGGGGGCGCAGGATTTTCTAGCATAAATTGAAATAGCAATGGAAAAATAAATATGAAAAGTTTTTTCCACTGAAAGTAAGGAGCAGCATTAACACTTAAAACCAATAAAAATTATTACTCATATGAGGGGTTTACCTCCTTTTTATACCTCACTCTTTACGCTAAAGTATTTTTAATAATTTCAACTATTTATTCTACGGCCTTTGTGATTCAGAGGTCATTCTTAAGGAATTGGGTGAAAATCTAAGCTTTAGTGTAAAGAGCGAGGTATCGACAAGGGTTGAACCCCCTCATTTACACAATAAAAACATACGAGTATAGAAGATCGTAACGTTAGTTAATTCGTAAGTTACGTATATTTTTTACCAATGAAAACGTTTGTAAAAAATTTAAAGTTCTAGTTGCTTTTTAAAGTAATCAAAAACTTGGAGGGCAACTAGGCCTCCTCCCTCGCTCCTTTTTTCTCAAAATCTTCCGACTAATTGCAATTAATAAATATGCAGATTTGTTTTAATTATTTATGTGCGGAGAGCTAAGATCAAAACATGCATTAATTCAAAAACGCCCAGAAATTGAATAAAAAAAACAAGTTTTTTTAAATGAAAGTAAGGAGAAACATTAAAACTTGAAGATCATATGAAAATAAAATGAATGTAAAAAAAGTGGGAGATAACATTAAAATTTAAGCTAAGTAGGTTTGAAGTGGAGGCCTTGGATAAAATTCCCGAGGATCTGACAGATGCAGCTAGACGGCATAATAGTAAAATATTTTACTTGTATGCTAATAAATTGAGAATAGTAGTGAAACCAGACTTGTCCCAGTTAAAGATAGTTTGTGATACCTAGGATGTGGAAGAAGATTTGTTTTGCAAGGAAGAATTAGCGACAGTACTAAAAGGATTAAAAAATAATAAGACTCCAGGTGTTGTTTGTGTGGTAAATCAGTTTTTTAAATATGGTGGTTCTGAGGATAGAAATAAGCTACTGAAGATTATGAATATAATTTTGGAAAAGGTGAAGTACCTAACACTTTTAAAAAACCTTAATTAAACCACTGTATAAGAAACGTGATAACAGTGAGTGTGGTAAATATCGAGGAATTAGTCTGGTCTCTGTAGGAAGCAAATTACTTACTAATATGATACTTTTTAGACTGAGAGATGCTATAGACAAAGTTTTAAGAGAAGGACAGTGTGGTTTCAGAAACGGTAGGTGATGTGTTGACCGAAGTTTCTCTCTTAGGTTAATACTTGAAAAAATCCAAAAACCTTTGGTCCTTAGTTTTATAAATTATGAGCAAGCATTCGATTTTATTGATAGAAGAGCTTTAGCAAAGGTCAAATCCTTGTATGGTATACGAGATAAACTCATTAAAGTGATTAGTGCTATACGAGAATAACACTGCCGCGGTTAAGGTAAGAAAAGAGGTTAGCAGCAGGTTTTGTATTAGATCAGGAGTTAGGCAGGGTTGTGTTCTATCCCCCTTCATATTGATCATTTTGATTGACTTTGTCTTAAGGAGCACAGGAAAGGCAATATGAGACGATGGAATCAAACGGGGAGGAAAATCTATTCTAGACTTAGATTATGCTGATGATTTAAGCATCCTAGATGACAGTGTGGGCAATTTGAATGAACTTTTAGAGGTTTTGTGAGTTCAGGGTACTAAAATAAGTTTGGAAAAATTAATTTTAAGAATACTAAGTCACTAAATCTGGGAATAAGTGAAGAAGAAAAAGTGACGTTGAGTAACAAAAAGATTGATCAGGTGGGCAGATTCAATTACCTTGGTAGTATTATTAGTAAAGACAGTGGGATCGATGAAAATGTTAAAAGTAGAATAGCCAAGGCTCAGGGTGCTTTTCCACAGTTAAAAAAAAGTTTGGAAGAATAGGAAGATAAGTTTGCAAATAATGATTACAATATTGGAAGCCACAGTGTTGACAGCAGTCAAATATGGCTCTGAAGCATGGCGCTCCAAAAAGCGGATGAAGCTTTGCTAGATGTTTTCCAGAGAAATTGCCTCCAGATTTTTCTAGGTACCCAGCTGAATGATCATATTTCAAAAAGGAGGTTGTATGAAAAACGTGGTTTAATCTCACTTTCTAGGGCTATAATGAAGGAAAGGTAGAGATGGCTAGGGCAGGTTCTGCGGATGAAGGATGATATGTTGCTGAAGATTGTCCTTTTTGCCAACCTTCAAGAGCTAAAAAGAAGGCAGGTCGTCCTCGCCTGGGGTGGGAGGATATTCTAAGAAAGATTTAAAGGAAATGGGAGCTTCCTGGGATGGTGTAAAGAGGGAAGCTTTGAATAAATAGGGATGGGAGAGAGCGTAAGTAGCTGTGTATGTCTTAGGCGGCTTGGTGTTGCAGTGAGTTGTTAGTTGCAGTAGTAGTAGTAGTTTGGTTAAATTACATTACGTGATTGAGTAAACTGATCCCTAATGTATGTTAAAACTTCTGAGCCACCAACCAGATCTAAAAGACTGACTCAGAGATGAGTAGGATAAACATAATTTCTGATGCTGGTGATTAAAACTGCTCACTTACATCTGTTTCTTACTCACTCACACCATTCTGTTGCTCACTTACACCTTGTTAGGCAAACGTAATGGAGGTCTTCATGCTCAACATTCTTCTGAAACAAATTCATGGGGGCATTGATAATTTCCAGTATGATGGGCTCTCCAAGTGTAGCACTACAATCTACTTAGTACGGATGCTTGACTTTGTCCTAGAATGGCTCAAAAAAAGTGGTTTTTTTCTCTGTCTATC
>NC_088883.1:32136501-32151085 GCF_032884065.1 Artemia franciscana
GAAGATATTAGACTATTTTATGATTGCAAATGCAATCATAGCACATGTGCAATCATTCAAATGGTAAGAATATCTATTCTTACCATTTGCAATCATAAAATAGTCTAATATCTTCATTGTTTCAACATACGTAGCTATTACCCTCGAAAACTAAAACTTTTGCCATAGAAAAAGAGCCTTTAATCACATTCTTTACCATGTGCAATCATGAAATAGTCTAATATCTTCATTTTTCCAGCATACGTAGCTATTACCCTCGAAAACGAAAACTTTTGAAATAGGAAAAGAGCCTTTAATAATATTCTTTACTATGTGCAATCATAAAATAGTCTAATATCTTCATTTTTCCAACATACGTAGCTATTACCCTCGAAAACTAAAACTTTTGACATAGGAAAAGAGCCTTTAATCACATTCGTTACCATTTGCAATTATAAAATAGTCTAATATCTTCATTTTTTTTTTTGCAATCATAAAATAGTCTAATATCTTCATTTTTCCAACATACGTAGCTATTAACCTCGAAAACGAAAACTTTTGAAATAGGAAAAGAGCCTTTAATCACATTCTTTACCATTTGCAATCATAAAATAGTCTAATATCTTCATTTTTCCAACATACGTAGCTATTACCCTCGAAAACGAAAACTTTTGAAATAGGAAAAGAGCCTTTAATCACATTCTTTACCATTTGCAATTACCCTCGAAAACTAAAACTTTTGACATAGGAAAAGAGCCTTTAATCACATTCTTTACCATGTGCAATCATAAAATAGTCTAATATCTTCATTTTTTCAACATACATAGCTATTACCCTCGAAAACTAAAACTTTTGACATAGGAAAAGAGCCTTTAATCACATTCGTTACCATTTGCAATTATAAAATAGTCTAATATCTTCATTTTTCCAACATACGTAGCTATTACCCTCGAAAACTAAAACTTTTGACATAGGAAAAGAGCCTTTAAACACATTCGTTACCATTTGCAATTATAAAATAGTCTAATATCTTCATTTTTTCAACATACGTAGCTACTACCCTCGAAAACTAAAACTTTTGACATAGGAAAAGAGTCTTTAATCACATTCTTTACCATGTGCAATCATAAAATAGTCTAATATCTTCATTTTTCCAACAAACGTAGCTATTACCCTCGAAAACTAAAACTTTTGCCATAGGAAAAGAGCCTTTAAGCACATTCTTTACCATGTGCAATCATAAAATAGTCTAATATCTTCATTTTTTCAACATACGTAGCTATTACCCTCGAAAACTAAAACTTTGCCATAGAAAAAGAGCCTTTAATCACATTCTTTACCCTCGAAAAACTAAAATTTTTGCCATAGGAAAAGAGCCTTTAAGCACATTCTTTACCATGTGCAATCATAAAATAGTCTAATATCTTCATTTTTTCAACATACGTAGCTATTACCCTCGAAAACTAAAACTTTTGACATAGGAAAAGAGCCTTTAATCACATTCGTTACCATTTGCAATTATAAAATAGTCTAATATCTTCATTTTTTCAACATACGTAGCTATTACCCTCGAAAACTAAAACTTTTGAAATAGGAAAAAAGCCTTTAATCACATTCTTTACCATTTGCAATCATAAAATAGTCTAATATCTTCATTTTTTCAACATACGTAGCTATTACCCTCGAAAACAAAAACTTTTGACATAGGAAAAGAGCCTTTAATCACATTCTTTACCATTTGCAAGAATGATTGCACATGGTAACGAATGTGATTAAAGGCTCTTTTCCTATGTCAAAAGTTTTAGTTTTCGAGGGTAATAGCTACGTATGTTGAAAAAATGAGGATATTAGACTATTTTATGATTGCAAATGGTAAAGCATGTGATTAAAGGCTCTTTTCCTATGTCAAAAGTTTTTGTTTTCGAGGGTAATAGCTACGTATGTTAAAAAAATGAAGATATTAGACTATTTTATGATTGCAAATGCAATCATAGCACATGTGCAATCATTCAAATGGTAAGAATATCTATTCTTACCATTTGCAATCATAAAATAGTCTAATATCTTCATTGTTTCAACATACGTAGCTATTACCCTCGAAAACTAAAACTTTTGCCATAGAAAAAGAGACTTTAATCACATTCTTTACCATGTGCAATCATGAAATAGTCTAATATCTTCATTTTTCCAGCATACGTAGCTATTACCCTCGAAAACGAAAACTTTTGAAATAGGAAAAGAGCCTTTAATAATATTCTTTACTATGTGCAATCATAAAATAGTCTAATATCTTCATTTTTCCAACATACGTAGCTATTACCCTCGAAAACTAAAACTTTTGACATAGGAAAAGAGCCTTTAATCACATTCGTTACCATTTGCAATTATAAAATAGTCTAATATCTTCATTTTTTTTTTGCAATCATAAAATAGTCTAATATCTTCATTTTTCCAACATACGTAGCTATTACCCTCGAAAACGAAAACTTTTGAAATAGGAAAAGAGCCTTTAATCACATTCTTTACCATTTGCAATCATAAAATAGTCTAATATCTTCATTTTTCCAACATACGTAGCTATTACCCTCGAAAACGAAAACTTTTGAAATAGGAAAAGAGCCTTTAATCACATTCTTTACCATTTGCAATTACCCTCGAAAACTAAAACTTTTGACATAGGAAAAGAGCCTTTAATCACATTCTTTACCATGTGCAATCATAAAATAGTCTAATATCTTCATTTTTTCAACATACGTAGCTATTACCCTCGAAAACTAAAACTTTTGACATAGGAAAAGAGCCTTTAATCACATTCGTTACCATTTGCAATTATAAAATAGTCTAATATCTTCATTTTTCCAACATACGTAGCTATTACCCTCGAAAACTAAAACTTTTGACATAGGAAAAGAGCCTTTAATCACATTCGTTACCATTTGCAATTATAAAATAGTCTAATATCTTCATTTTTTCAACATACGTAGCTACTACCCTCGAAAACTAAAACTTTTGACATAGGAAAAGAGTCTTTAATCACATTCTTTACCATGTGCAATCATAAAATAGTCTAATATCTTCATTTTTCCAACAAACGTAGCTATTACCCTCGAAAACTAAAACTTTTGCCATAGGAAAAGAGCCTTTAAGCACATTCTTTACCATGTGCAATCATAAAATAGTCTAATATCTTCATTTTTTCAACATACGTAGCTATTACCCTCGAAAACTAAAACTTTTGACATAGGAAAAGAGCCTTTAATCACATTCTTTACCCTCGAAAAACTAAAATTTTTGCCATAGGAAAAGAGCCTTTAAGCACATTCTTTACCATGTGCAATCATAAAATAGTCTAATATCTTCATTTTTTCAACATACGTAGCTATTACCCTCGAAAACTAAAACTTTTGACATAGGAAAAGAGCCTTTAATCACATTCGTTACCATTTGCAATTATAAAATAGTCTAATATCTTCATTTTTTCAACATACGTAGCTATTACCCTCGAAAACTAAAACTTTTGACATAGGAAAAGAGCCTTTAATCACATTCGTTACCATTTGCAATTATAAAATAGTCTAATATCTTCATTTTTTCAACATACGTAGCTATTACCCTCGAAAACTAAAACTTTTGACATAGGAAAAGAGCCTTTAATCACATTCGTTACCATTTGCAATTATAAAATAGTCTAATATCTTCATTTTTTCAACATAGGTAGCTATTACCCTCGAAAACTAAAACTTTTGACATAGGAAAAGAGCCTTTAATCACATTCTTTACCATTTGCAATCATAAAATAGTCTAATATCTTCATTTTTTCAACATACGTAGCTATTACCCTCGAAAACTAAAACTTTTGACATAGGAAAATAGCCTTTAATCACATTCTTTACCATGTGCAATCATAAAATAGTCTAATATCTTCATTTTTTCAACATACGTAGCTATTACCCTCGAGAACTAAAACTTTTGACATAGGAAAAGAGCCTTTAATCACATTCTTTACCATTTGCAATCATAAAATAGTCTAATATCTTCATTATTTCAACATACGTAGCTATTACCCTCGAAAACTATAACTTTTGACATAGGAAAAGATCCTTTAATCACATTCTTTACCATTTGCAATCATAAAATAGTCTAATATCTTCATTTTTTCAACATACGTAGCTATTACCCTCGAAAACTAAAACTTTTGCCATAGAAAAAGAGCCTTTAATCACATTCTTTACCATGTGCAATCATGAAATAGTCTAATATCTTCATTTTTCCAGCATACGTAGCTATTACCCTCGAAAACAAAAACTTTTGAAATAGGAAAAGAGCCTTTAATCACATTCTTTGCCATTTGCAATCATAAAATAGTCTAATATCTTCATTTTTTCAACATACGTAGCTATTACCCTCGAAAACTAAAACTTTTGACATAGGAAAAGAGCCTTTAATCACATTCTTAACCATGTGCAATCATGAAATAGTCTAATATCTTCATTTTTCCAACATACGTAGCTATTACCCTCGAAAACTAAAACTTTTGACATAGGAAAAGAGCCTTTGATCACATTCTTTACCATGTGCAATCATAAAATAGTCTAATATCTTCATTTTTCCAACATACGTAGCTATTACCCTCGAAAACTAAAACTTTTGACATAGGAAAAGAGCCTTTAATCACATTCGTTACCATTTGCAATTATAAAATAGTCTAATATCTTCATTTTTCAACATACGTAGCTATTACCCTCGAAAACTAAAACTTTTGAAATAGGAAAAGAGCCTTTAAGCACTTTCTTTACCATGTGCAATCATAAAATAGTCTAACATCTTCATTTTTCCAACATACGTAGCTATTACCCTCGAAAACTAAAACTTTTGACATAGGAAAAGAGCCTTTAATCACATTCTTTACCATGTGCAATCATAAAATAGTCTAATATCTTCATTTTTTCAACATACGTAGCTATTACCCTCGAAAACTAAAACTTTTGACATAGGAAAAGAGCCTTTAATCACATTCGTTACCATTTGCAATTATAAAATAGTCTAATATCTTCATTTTTCCAACATACGTAGCTATTACCCTCGAAAACTAAAACTTTTGACATAGGAAAAGAGCCTTTAATCACATTCGTTACCATTTGCAATTATAAAATAGTCTATTATCTTCATTTTTTCAACATACGTAGCTATTACCCTCGAAAACTAAAACTTTTGCCATAGAAAAAGAGCCTTTAATCACATTCTTTACCATGTGCAATCATGAAATAGTCTAATATCTTTATTTTTTCAACATACTTAGCTATTACCCTCGAAAACTAAAACTTTTGACATAGGAAAAGAGCCTTTAATCACATTCTTTACCATTTGCAAGAATGATTGCACATGGTAACGAATGTGATTAAAGGCTCTTTTCCTATGTCAAAAGTTTTAGTTTTCGAGGGTAATAGCTACGTATGTTGAAAAAATGAGGATATTAGACTATTTTATGATTGCAAATGGTAAAGCATGTGATTAAAGGCTCTTTTCCTATGTCAAAAGTTTTTGTTTTCGAGGGTAATAGCTACGTATGTTGAAAAAATGAAGATATTAGACTATTTTATGATTGCAAATGCAATCATAGCACTCATTCAAATTGAAGATATTAGACTATTTTATGATTGCAAATGCAATCATGTGCAATCATTCAAATGGTAAGAATATCTATTCTTACCATTTGCAATCATAAAATAGTCTAATATCTTCATTGTTTCAACATACGTAGCTATTACCCTCGAAAACTAAAACTTTTGCCATAGAAAAAGAGCCTTTAATAACATTCTTTGCTATGTGCAATCATAAAATAGTCTAATATCTTCATTTTTCCAACATACGTAGCTATTACCCTCGAAAACTAAAACTTTTGACATAGGAAAAGAGCCTTTAATCACATTTGTTACCATTTGCAATTATAAAATAGTCTAATATCTTCATTTTTTTTTGCAATCATAAAATAGTCTAATATCTTCATTTTTCCAACATACGTAGCTATTACCCTCGAAAACAAAAACTTTTGACATAGGAAAAGAGCCTTTAATCACATTCTTAACCATGTGCAATCATGAAATAGTCTAATATCTTCATTTTTCCAACATACGTAGCTATTACCCTCGAAAACTAAAACTTTTGACATAGGAAAAGAGCCTTTGATCACATTCTTTACCATGTGCAATCATAAAATAGTCTAATATCTTCATTTTTCCAACATACGTAGCTATTACCCTCGAAAACTAAAACTTTTGACATAGGAAAAGAGCCTTTAATCACATTCGTTACCATTTGCAATTATAAAATAGTCTAATATCTTCATTTTTCAACATACGTAGCTATTACCCTCGAAAACTAAAACTTTTGAAATAGGAAAAGAGCCTTTAAGCACTTTCTTTACCATGTGCAATCATAAAATAGTCTAACATCTTCATTTTTCCAACATACGTAGCTATTACCCTCGAAAACTAAAACTTTTGACATAGGAAAAGAGCCTTTAATCACATTCTTTACCATGTGCAATCATAAAATAGTCTAATATCTTCATTTTTTCAACATACGTAGCTATTACCCTCGAAAACTAAAACTTTTGACATAGGAAAAGAGCCTTTAATCACATTCGTTACCATTTGCAATTATAAAATAGTCTAATATCTTCATTTTTCCAACATACGTAGCTATTACCCTCGAAAACTAAAACTTTTGACATAGGAAAAGAGCCTTTAATCACATTCGTTACCATTTGCAATTATAAAATAGTCTATTATCTTCATTTTTTCAACATACGTAGCTATTACCCTCGAAAACTAAAACTTTTGCCATAGAAAAAGAGCCTTTAATCACATTCTTTACCATGTGCAATCATGAAATAGTCTAATATCTTCATTTTTTCAACATACTTAGCTATTACCCTCGAAAACTAAAACTTTTGACATAGGAAAAGAGCCTTTAATCACATTCTTTACCATTTGCAAGAATGATTGCACATGGTAACGAATGTGATTAAAGGCTCTTTTCCTATGTCAAAAGTTTTAGTTTTCGAGGGTAATAGCTACGTATGTTGAAAAAATGAGGATATTAGACTATTTTATGATTGCAAATGGTAAAGCATGTGATTAAAGGCTCTTTTCCTATGTCAAAAGTTTTTGTTTTCGAGGGTAATAGCTACGTATGTTGAAAAAATGAAGATATTAGACTATTTTATGATTGCAAATGCAATCATAGCACATGTGCAATCATTCAAATGGTAAGAATATCTATTCTTACCATTTGCAATCATAAAATAGTCTAATATCTTCATTGTTTCAACATACGTAGCTATTACCCTCGAAAACTAAAACTTTTGCCATAGAAAAAGAGCCTTTAATAACATTCTTTACTATGTGCAATCATAAAATAGTCTAATATCTTCATTTTTCCAACATACGTAGCTATTACCCTCGAAAACTAAAACTTTTGACATAGGAAAAGAGCCTTTAATCACATTTGTTACCATTTGCAATTATAAAATAGTCTAATATCTTCATTTTTTTTTGCAATCATAAAATAGTCTAATATCTTCATTTTTCCAACATACGTAGCTATTACCCTCGAAAACGAAAACTTTTGAAATAGGAAAAGAGCCTTTAATCACATTTGTTACCATTTGCAATTATAAAATAGTCTAATATCTTCATTTTTTCAACATACGTAGCTATTACCCTCGCAAACTAAAACTTTTGACATAGGAAAAGAGCCTTTAATCACATTCTTTACCATGTGCAATCATAAAATAGTCTAATATCTTCATTTTTCCAACATACGTAGCTATTACCCTCGAAAACTAAAACTTTTGACATAGGAAAAGAGCTTTTAATCACATTCTTTACCATGTGCAATCATAAAATAGTCTAATATCTTCATTTTTCCAACATACGTAGCTATTACCCTCGAAAACGAAAACTTTTGAAATAGGAAAAGAGCCTTTAATCACATTCTTTACCATTTGCAATCATAAAATAGTCTAATATCTTCATTTTTCCAACATACGTAGCTATTACCCTCGAAAACGAAAACTTTTGAAATAGGAAAAGAGCCTTTAATCACATTCTTTACCATTTGCAATAGTCTAATAATAGTTTACCATAGTCTAATATCTTCATTTTTTCAACATACGTGGCTATTACCCTCGAAAACTAAAACTTTTGACATAGGAAAAGAGCCTTTAATCACATTCGTTACCATTTGCAATTATAAAATAGTCTAATATCTTCATTTTTCCAACATACGTAGCTATTACCCTCGAAAACTAAAACTTTTGACATAGGAAAAGAGCCTTTAATCACATTCGTTACCATTTGCAATTATAAAATAGTCTAATATCTTCATTTTTTCAACATACGTAGCTACTACCCTCGAAAACTAAAACTTTTGACATAGGAAAAGAGCCTTTAATCACATTCTTTACCATGTGCAATCATAAAATAGTCTAATATCTTCATTTTTCCAACAAACGTAGCTATTACCGTCGAAAACTAAAACTTTTGCCATAGGAAAAGAGAGTTTAAGCACATTCTTTACCATGTGCAATCATAAAATAGTCTAATATCTTCATTTTTCAACATACGTAGCTATTACCCTCGAAAACTAAAACTTTTGACATAGGAAAAGAGCCTTTAATCACATTCGTTACCATTTGCAATTATAAAATAGTCTAATATCTTCATTTTTCCAACATACGTAGCTATTACCCTCGAAAACTAAAACTTTTGACATAGGAAAAGAGCCTTTAATCACATTCGTCACCATTTGCAATTATAAAATAGTCTAATATCTTCATTTTTTCAACATACGTAGCTATTACCCTCGAAAACTAAAACTTTTGCCATAGAAAAAGAGCCTTTAATCACATTCTTTACCCTCGAAAAACTAAAATTTTTGCCATAGGAAAAGAGCCTTTAAGCACATTCTTTACCATGTGCAATCATAAAATAGTCTAATATCTTCATTTTTTCAACATACGTAGCTATTACCCTCGAAAACTAAAACTTTTGACATAGGAAAAGAGCCTTTAATCACATTCGTTACCATTTGCAATTATAAAATAGTCTAATATCTTCATTTTTTCAACATACGTAGCTATTACCCTCGAAAACTAAAACTTTTGACATAGGAAAAGAGCCTTTAATAACATTCGTTACCATTTGCAATTATAAAATAGTCTAATATCTTCATTTTTTCAACATACGTAGCTATTACCCTCGAAAACTAAAACTTTTGACATAGGAAAAGAGCCTTTAATCACATTCGTTACCATTTACAATTATAAAATAGTCTAATATCTTCATTTTTTCAACATAGGTAGCTATTACCCTCGAAAACTAAAACTTTTGACATAGGAAAAGAGCCTTTAATCACATTCGTTACCATTTGCAATTATAAAATAGTCTAATATCTTCATTTTTTCAACATACGTAGCTATTACCCTCGAAAACTAAAACTTTTGACATAGGAAAAGAGCCTTTAATCACATTCTTTACCATTTACAATCATAAAATAGTCTAATATCTTCATTTTTTCAACATACGTAGCTATTACCCTCGAAAACTAAAACTTTTGCCATAGAAAAAGAGCCTTTAATCACATTCTTTACCATTTGCAATCATAAAATAGTCTAATATCTTCATTTTTTCAACATACGTAGCTATTACCCTCGAAAACTAAAACTTTTGACATAGGAAAAGAGCCTTTAATCACATTCGTTACCATTTGCAATTATAAAATAGTCTAATATCTTCATTTTTTCAACATACGTAGCTATTACCCTCGAAAACTAAAACTTTTGCCATAGAAAAAGAGCCTTTAATCACATTCTTTACCATGTGCAATCATAAAATAGTCTAATATCTTCATTTTTCCAACATACGTAGCTATCACCCTCGAAAACTAAAACTTTTGACAGAGGAAAAGAGCCTTTAATCACCTTCTTTACCATTTGCAATCATAAAGTAGTCTAATATCTTCATTTTTTCAACATACGTAGCTATTACCCTCGAAAACTAAAACTTTTGACATAGGAAAATAGCCTTTAATCACATTCTTTACCATGTGCAATCATAAAATAGTCTAATATCTTCATTTTTTCAACATACGTAGCTATTACCCTCGAGAACTAAAACTTTTGACATAGGAAAAGAGCCTTTAATCACATTCTTTACCATTTGCAATCATAAAATAGTCTAATATCTTCATTTTTTCAACATACGTAGCTATTACCCTCGAAAACTAAAACTTTTGACATAGGAAAAGAGCCTTTAATCACATTCTTTACCATTTGCAATCATAAAATAGTCTAATATCTTCATTTTTTCAACATACGTAGCTATTACCCTCGAAAACTAAAACTTTTGAAATAGGAAAGAGCCTTTAATCACATTCTTTACCATGTGCAATCATAAAATAGTCTAATATCTTCATTTTTCCAACATACGTAGCTATTACCCTCGAAAACTAAAACTTTTGACATAGGAAAAGAGCCTTTAATCACATTCTTTAACCATGTGCAATCATAAAATAGTCTAATATCTTCATTTTTTCAACATACGTAGCTATTACCCTCGAAAACTAAAACTTTTGACATAGGAAAAGAGCCTTTAATCACATTCTTTACCATGTGCAATCATAAAATAGTCTAATATCTTCATTTTTCCAACATACGTAGCTATTACCCTCGAAAACTAAAACTTTTGACATAGGAAAAGAGCCTTTAATCACATTCGTTACCATTTGCAATTATAAAATAGTCTAATATCTTCATTTTTTCAACATACGTAGCTATTACCCTCGAAAACTAAAACTTTTGAAATAGGAAAAGAGCCTTTAATCACATTCGTTACCATTTGCAATTATAAAATAGTCTAATATCTTCATTTTTTCAACATACGTAGCTATTACCCTCGAAAACTAAAACTTTTGACATAGGAAAAGAGCCTTTAATCACATTCTTTACCATGTGCAATCATAAAATAGTCTAATATCTTCATTTTTTCCAACATACGTAGCTATTACCCTCGAAAACTAAAACTTTTGACATAGGAAAAGAGCCTTTAATCACATTCTTTACCATTTGCAATCATAAAATAGTCTAATATCTTCATTTTTTCAACATACGTAGCTATTACCCTCGAAAACTAAAACTTTTGACATAGGAAAAGAGCCTTTAATCACATTCGTTACCATTTGCAATTATAAAATAGTCTAATATCTTCATTTTTTCAACATACGTAGCTATTACCCTCGAAAACTAAAACTTTTGCCATAGAAAAAGAGCCTTTAATCACATTCGTTACCATTTGCAATTATAAAATAGTCTAATATCTTCATTTTTTCAACATACGTAGCTATTACCCTCGAAAACTAAAACTTTTGACATAGGAAAAGAGCCTTTAATCACATTCTTTACCATGTGCAATCATAAAATAGTCTAATATCTTCATTTTTCCAAAATACGTAGCTATTACCCTCGAAAACTAAAACTTTTGACATAGGAAAAGAGCCTTTAATCACCTTCTTTACAATTTGCAATCATAAAATAGTCTAATATCTTCATTTTTTCAACACACGTAGCTATTACCCTCGAAAACTAAAACTTTTGACATAGGAAAAGAGCCTTTAATCACATTCTTTACCATGTGCAATCATAAAATAGTCTAATATCTTCATTTTTTCAACATACGTAGCTATTACCCTCGAAAACTAAAACTTTTGACATAGGAAAAGAGCCTTTAATCACATTCTTTACCATTTGCAATCATAAGATAGTCTAATATCTTCATTTTTTCTACATACGTAGCTATTACCCTCGAAAACTAAAACTTTTGACATAGGAAAAGAGTTTTAATCACATTCTTTACCATGTGCAATCATAAAATAGTCTAATATCTTCATTTTTCCAACATACGTAGCTATTACCCTCGAAAACAAAAACTTTTGAAATAGGAAAAGAGCCTTTAATCACATTCGTTACCATTTGCAATTATAAAATAGTCTAATATCTTCATTTTTTCAACATACGTAGCTATTACCCTCGCAAACTAAAACTTTTGACATAGGAAAAGAGCCTTTAATCACATTCTTTACCATGTGCAATCATAAAATAGTCTAATATCTTCATTTTTCCAACATACGTAGCTATTACCCTCGAAAACTAAAACTTTTGACATAGGAAAAGAGCCTTTAATCACATTCTTTACCATGTGCAATCATAAAATAGTCTAATATCTTCATTTTTCCAACATACGTAGCTATTACCCTCGAAAACGAAAACTTTTGAAATAGGAAAAGAGCCTTTAATCACATTCTTTACCATTTGCAATCATAAAATAGTCTAATATCTTCATTTTTCCAACATACGTAGCTATTACCCTCGAAAAAGAAAACTTTTGAAATAGGAAAAGAGCCTTTAATCACATTCTTTACCATTTGCAATCATAAAATAGTCTAATATCTTCATTTTTTCAACATACGTAGCTATTACCCTCGAAAACTAAAACTTTTGAAATAGGAAAAGAGCCTTTAAGCACTTTCTTTACCATGTGCAATCATAAAATAGTCTAATATCTTCATTTTTCAAACATACGTAGCTATTACCCTCGAAAACTAAAACTTTTGCCATAGAAAAAGAGCCTTTAATCACATTCTTTACCATGTGCAATCATGACCTAGTCTAATATCTTCATTTTTCCAGCATACGTAGCTATTACCCTCGAAAACTAAAACTTTTGACATAGGAAAAGAGCCTTTAATCACATTCTTTACCATGTGCAATCATAAAATAGTCTAATATCTTCATTTTTCCAACATACGTAGCTATTACCCTCGAAAACTAAAACTTTTGAAATAGGAAAAGAGCCTTTAATCACATTCTTTGCCATTTGCAATCATACAATAGTCTAATATCTTCATTTTTTCAACATACGTAGCTATTACCCTCAAAAACTAAAACTTTTGACATAGGAAAAGAGCCTTTAATCACATTCTTTACCATGTGCAATCATAAAATAGTCTAATATCTTCATTTTTCCAACATACGTAGCTATTACCCTCGAAAACTAAAACTTTTGACATAGGAAAAGAGCCTTTAATCACATTCTTTACCATGTGCAATCATAAAATAGTCTAATATCTTCATTTTTCCAACATACGTAGCTATTACCCTCGAAAACTAAAACTTTTGACATAGGAAAAGAGCCTTTAATCACATTCGTTACCATTTGCAATTATAAAATAGTCTAATATCTTCATTTTTTCAACATACGTAGCTATTACCCTCGAAAACTAAAACTTTTGAAATAGGAAAAGAGCCTTTAAGCACTTTCTTTACCATGTGCAATCATAAAATAGTCTAACATCTTCATTTTTCCAACATTCGTAGCTATTACCCTCGAAAACTAAAACTTTTGACATAGGAAAAGAGCCTTTAATCACATTCTTTACCATGTGCAATCATAAAATAGTCTAATATCTTCATTTTTTCAACATACGTAGCTATTACCCTCGAAAACTAAAACTTTTGACATAGGAAAAGAGCCTTTAATCACATTCGTTACCATTTGCAATTATAAAATAGTCTAATATCTTCATTTTTTCAACATACGTAGCTATTATCCTCGAAAACTAAAACTTTTGACATAGGAAAAGAGCCTTTAATCACATTCTTTACCATGTGCAATCATAAAATAGTGTAATATCTTCATTTTTCCAACATACGTAGCTATTACCCTCGAAAACTAAAACTTTTGCCATAGGAAAAGAGCCTTTAAGCACATTCTTTACCATGTGCAATCATAAAATAGTCTAATATCTTCATTTTTTCAACATACGTAGCTATTACCCTCGAAAACTAAAACTTTTGACATAGGAAAAGAGCCTTTAATCACATTCTTTACCATGTGCAATCATAAAATAGTCTAATATCTTCATTTTTCCAACATACGTAGCTATTACCCTCGAAAACTAAAACTTTTGACATAGGAAAAGAGCCTTTAATCACCTTCTTTACCATTTGCAATTATAAAATAGTCTAATATCTTCATTTTTTCAACATACGTAGCTATTACCCTCGAAAACTAAAACTTTTGCCTTAGAAAAAGAGCCTTTAATCACATTCTTTACCATGTGCAATCATAAAATAGTCTAATATCTTTATTTTTCCAACATACGTAGCTATTACCCTCGAAAACTTAAACTTTTGACATAGGAAAAGAGCCTTTAATCACATTCGTTACCATTTGCAATTATAAAATAGTCTAATATCTTCATTTTTTCAACATACGTAGCTATTACCCTCGAAAACTAAAACTTTTGACATAGGAAAAGAGCCTTTAATCACATTCGTTACCATTTGCAATTATAAAATAGTCTAATATCTTCATTTTTTCAACATACGTAGCTATTACCCTCGAAAACTAAAACTTTTGCCATAGAAAAAGAGCCTTTAATCACATTCTTTACCATGTGCAATCATGAAATAGTCTAATATCTTCATTTTTTCAACATACGTAGCTATTACCCTCGAAAACTAAAACTTTTGACATAGGAAAAG
>NC_088883.1:32151185-32179975 GCF_032884065.1 Artemia franciscana
CAAAAATAGTCTAATATCTTCATTTTTTCAACATACGTAGCTATTACCCTCCAAAACTAAAACTTTTGACATAGGAAAAGAGCCTTTAAATCACATTCGTTACCATTTGCAATTATAAAATAGTCTAATATCTTCATTTTTTCAATATACGTAGCTATTACCCTCCAAAACTAAAACTTTTGACATAGGAAAAGAGCCTTTAATCACATTCGTTACCATTTACAATTATAAAATAGTCTAATATCTTCATTTTTTCAACATACGTAGCTATTACCCTCGAAAACTAAAACTTTTGACATAGGAAAAGAGCCTTTAATCACATTCTTTACCATTTGCAATCATAAAATAGTCTAATATCTTCATTTTTTCAACATACGTAGCTATTACCCTCGAAAACTAAAACATTTGACATAGGAAAAGAGCCTTTAATCACATTCGTTACCATTTGCAATTATAAAATAGTCTAATATCTTCATTTTTTCAACATACGTAGCTATTACCCTCGAAAACTAAAACTTTTGACATAGGAAAAGAGCCTTTAATCACATTCTTTACCATTTGCAATCATAAAATAGTCTAATATCTTCATTTTTTCAACATACGTAGCTATTACCCTCGAAAACTAAAACTTTTGCCATAGAAAAGAGCCTTTAATCACATTCTTTACAATGTGCAATCATAAATAGTCTAATATCTTCATTTTTCCAACATACGTAGCTATTACCCTCGAAAACTAAAACTTTTGACATAGGAAAAGAGCCTTTAATCACCTTCTTTACCATTTGCAATCATAAATAGTCTAATATCTTCATTTTTTCAACATAAGTAGCTATTACCCTCGAAAACTAAAACTTTTGACATAGGAAAAGAGCCTTTAATCATATTCTTTATCATTGCAATCATAAAATAGTCTAATATCTTCATTTTTTCAACATACGTAGCTATTACCCTCGAAAACTAAAACTTCTGACATAGTAAAGAGTTCTTTATCACATTCTTTACCATGTGCAATCATAAAATAGTCTAATATCTTCATTTTCCAACATACGTAGCTATTACCCTCGAAAACGAAAACTTTGAAATAGGAAAAGAGCCTTTAATCACATTTGTTACCATTTGCAATTATAAAATAGTCTAATATCTTCATTTTTTCAACATACGTAGCTATTACCCTCGCAAACTAAACTTTTGACATAGGAAAAGAGCCTTTAATCACATTCTTTACCATGTGCAATCATAAAATAGTCTAATATCTTCATTTTTCCAACATACGTAGCTATTACCCTCGAAAACTAAAACTTTTGACATAGGAAAAGAGCTTTTAATCACATTCTTTACCATGTGCAATCATAAAATAGTCTAATATCTTCATTTTTCCAACATACGTAGCTATTACCCTCGAAAACGAAAACTTTTGAAATAGGAAAAGAGCCTTTAATCACATTCTTTACCATTTGCAATCATAAAATAGTCTAATATCTTCATTTTTTCCAACATACGTAGCTATTACCCTCGAAAACGAAAACTTTTGAAATAGGAAAAGAGCCTTTAATCACATTCTTTACCATTTGCAATCATAAAATAGTCTAATATCTTCATTTTTTCAACATACGTAGCTATTACCCTCGAAAACTAAAACTTTTGAAATAGGAAAAGAGCCTTTAAGCACTTCTTTACCATGTGCAATCATAAAATAGTCTAATATCTTCATTTTTCCAAACATACGTAGCTATTACCCTCGAAAACTAAAACTTTTGCCATAGGAAAAGAGCCTTTAATCACATTCTTTATCATTTGCAATCATAAAATAGTCTAATATCTTCATTTTTTCAACATACGTAGCTATTACCCTCGAAAACTAAAACTTTTGACATAGGAAAAGAGCCTTTAATCACATTCTTTACCATGTGCAATCATAAAATAGTCTAATATCTTCATTTTTCCAACATACGTAGCTATTACCCTCGAAAACGAAAACTTTTGAAATAGGAAAAGAGCCTTTAATCACATTCTTTACCATTTGCAATCATAAAATAGTCTAATATCTTCATTTTTTCAACATACGTAGCTATTACCCTCGAAAACTAAAACTTTTGACATAGGAAAAGAGCCTTTAATCACATTCTTTACCATGTGCAATCATAAAATAGTCTAATATCTTCATTTTTTCCAACATACGTAGCTATTACCCTCGAAAACTAAAACTTTTGACATAGGAAAAGAGCCTTTAATCACATTCTTTACCATTTGCAATCATAAAATAGTCTAATATCTTCATTTTTCCAACATACGTAGCTATTACCCTCGAAAACGAAAACTTTTGAATAGGAAAAGAGCCTTTAATCACATTCTTTACCATTTGCAATCATAAAATAGTCTAATATCTTCATTTTTTCAACATACGTAGCTATTACCCTCGAAAACTAAAACTTTTAAATAGGAAAAGAGCCTTTAATCACATTTCTTTACCATGTGCAATCATAAAATAGTCTAATATCTTCATTTTTCCAACATACGTAGCTATTACCCTCGAAAACTAAAACTTTTGAAATAGGAAAAGAGCCTTTAATCACATTCTTTACCATTTGCAATCATAAAATAGTCTAATATCTTCATTTTTCCAACATACGTAGCTATTACCCTCGAAAACTAAAACTTTTGACATAGGAAAAGAGCCTTTAATCACATTCGTTACCATTTCCAATCATAAAATAGTCTAATATCTTCATTTTTTCAACATACGTAGCTATTACCCTCGAAAACTAAAACTTTTGACATAGGAAAAGAGCCTTTAATCACATTCATTACCACGTGCAATCATAAAATAGTCTAATATCTTCATTTTTTCAACATACGTAGCTATTACCCTCCAAAACTAAAACTTTTGACATAGGAAAAGAGCCTTTAATCACATTCGTTACCATTTGCAATTATAAAATAGTCTAATATCTTCATTTTTTCAACATACGTAGCTATTACCCTCGAAAACTAAAACTTTTGACATAGGAAAAGAGCCTTTAATCACATTCGTTACCATTTACAATTATAAAATAGTCTAATATCTTCATTTTTTCAACATACGTAGCTATTACCCTCGAAAACTAAAACTTTTGACATAGGAAAAGAGCCTTTAATCACATTCTTTACCATTTGCAATCATAAAATAGTCTAATATCTTCATTTTTTCAACATACGTAGCTATTACCCTCGAAAACTAAAACTTTTGACATAGGAAAAGAGCCTTTAATCACATTCGTTACCATTTGCAATTATAAAATAGTCTAATATCTTCATTTTTTCAACATACGTAGCTATTACCCTCGAAAACTAAAACTTTTGACATAGGAAAAGAGCCTTTAATCACATTCTTTACCATTTGCAATCATAAAATAGTCTAATATCTTCATTTTTTCAACATACGTAGCTATTACCCTCGAAAACTAAAACTTTTGCCATAGAAAAAGAGCCTTTAATCACATTCTTTACAATGTGCAATCATAAAATAGTCTAATATCTTCATTTTTCCAACATACGTAGCTATTACCCTCGAAAACTAAAACTTTTGACATAGGAAAAGAGCCTTTAATCACCTTCTTTACCATTTGCAATCATAAAATAGTCTAATATCTTCATTTTTTCAACATAAGTAGCTATTACCCTCGAAAACTAAAACTTTTGACATAGGAAAAGAGCCTTTAATCATATTCTTTATCATTTGCAATCATAAAATAGTCTAATATCTTCATTTTTTCAACATACGTAGCTATTACCCTCGAAAACTAAAACTTCTGACATAGGAAAAGAGTTTTTAATCACATTCTTTACCATGTGCAATCATAAAATAGTCTAATATCTTCATTTTTCCAACATACGTAGCTATTACCCTCGAAAACGAAAACTTTTGAAATAGGAAAAGAGCCTTTAATCACATTTGTTACCATTTGCAATTATAAAATAGTCTAATATCTTCATTTTTTCAACATACGTAGCTATTACCCTCGCAAACTAAAACTTTTGACATAGGAAAAGAGCCTTTAATCACATTCTTTATCATGTGCAATCATAAAATAGTCTAATATCTTCATTTTTCCAACATACGTAGCTATTACCCTCGAAAACTAAAACTTTTGACATAGGAAAAGAGCTTTTAATCACATTCTTTACCATGTGCAATCATAAAATAGTCTAATATCTTCATTTTTCCAACATACGTAGCTATTACCCTCGAAAACGAAAACTTTTGAAATAGGAAAAGAGCCTTTAATCACATTCTTTACCATTTGCAATCATAAAATAGTCTAATATCTTCATTTTTCCAACATACGTAGCTATTACCCTCGAAAACGAAAACTTTTGAAATAGGAAAAGAGCCTTTAATCACATTCTTTACCATTTGCAATCATAAAATAGTCTAATATCTTCATTTTTTCAACATACGTAGCTATTACCCTCGAAAACTAAAACTTTTGAAATAGGAAAAGAGCCTTTAAGCACTTTCTTTACCATGTGCAATCATAAAATAGTCTAATATCTTCATTTTTCAAACATAAGTAGCTATTACCCTCGAAAACTAAAACTTTTGCCATAGAAAAAGAGCCTTTAATCACATTCTTTACCATGTGCAATCATGACCTAGTCTAATATCTTCATTTTTCCAGCATACGTAGCTATTACCCTCGAAAACTAAAACTTTTGACATAGGAAAAGAGCCTTTAATCACATTCTTTACCATGTGCAATCATAAAATAGTCTAATATCTTCATTTTTCCAACATACGTAGCTATTACCCTCGAAAACTAAAACTTTTGAAATAGGAAAAGAGCCTTTAATCACATTCTTTGCCATTTGCAATCATAAAATAGTCTAATATCTTCATTTTTTCAACATACTTAGCTATTACCCTCAAAAACTAAAACTTTTGACATAGGAAAAGAGCCTTTAATCACATTCTTTACCATGTGCAATCATAAAATAGTCTAATATCTTCATTTTTCCAACATACGTAGCTATTACCCTCGAAAACTAAAACTTTTGACATAGGAAAAGAGCCTTTAATCACATTCTTTACCATGTGCAATCATAAAATAGTCTATTATCTTCATTTTTCCAACATACGTAGCTATTACCCTCGAAAACTAAAACTTTTGACATAGGAAAAGAGCCTTTAATCACATTCGTTACCATTTGCAATTATAAAATAGTCTAATATGTTCATTTTTTCAACATACGTAGCTATTACCCTCGAAAACTAAAACTTTTGAAATAGGAAAAGAGCCTTTAAGCACTTTCTTTACCATGTACAATCATAAAATAGTCTAACATCTTCATTTTTCCAACATACGTAGCTATTACCCTCGAAAACTAAAACTTTTGACATAGGAAAAGAGCCTTTAATCACATTCTTTACCATGTGCAATCATAAAATAGTCTAATATCTTCATTTTTTCAACATACGTAGCTATTACCCTCGAAAACTAAAACTTTTGACATAGGAAAAGAGCCTTTAATCACATTCGTTACCATTTGCAATTATAAAATAGTCTAATATCTTCATTTTTTCAACATACGTAGCTATTATCCTCGAAAACTAAAACTTTTGACATAGGAAAAGAGCCTTTAATCACATTCTTTACCATGTGCAATCATAAAATAGTCTAATATCTTCATTTTTCCAACATACGTAGCTATTACCCTCGAAAACTAAAACTTTTGCCATAGGAAAAGAGCCTTTAAGCACATTCTTTACCATGTGCAATCATAAAATAGTCTAATATCTTCATTTTTTCAACATACGTAGCTATTACCCTCGAAAACTAAAACTTTTGACATAGGAAAAGAGCCTTTAATCACATTCTTTACCATGTGCAATCATAAAATAGTCTAATATCTTCATTTTTTCCAACATACGTAGCTATTACCCTCGAAAACTAAAACTTTTGACATAGGAAAAGAGCCTTTAATCACCTTCTTTACCATTTGCAATTATAAAATAGTCTAATATCTTCATTTTTTCAACATACGTAGCTATTACCCTCGAAAACTAAAACTTTTGCCTTAGAAAAAGAGCCTTTAATCACATTCTTTACCATGTGCAATCATAAAATAGTCTAATATCTTCATTTTTCCAACATACGTAGCTATTACCCTCGAAAACTTAAACTTTTGACATAGGAAGAGAGCCTTTAATCACATTCGTTACCATTTGCAATTATAAAATAGTCTAATATCTTCATTTTTTCAACATACGTAGCTATTACCCTCGAAAACTAAAACTTTTGACATAGGAAAAGAGCCTTTAATCACATTCGTTACCATTTGCAATTATAAAATAGTCTAATATCTTCATTTTTTCAACATACGTAGCTATTACCCTCGAAAACTAAAACTTTTGCCATAGAAAAAGAGCCTTTAATCACATTCTTTACCATGTGCAATCATGAAATAGTCTAATATCTTCATTTTTTCAACATACGTAGCTATTACCCTCGAAAACTAAAACTTTTGACATAGGAAAAGAGCCTTTAATCACATTCTTTACCATTTGCAATCATAAAATAGTCTAATATCTTCATTTTTTCAACATACGTAGCGATTACCCTCGAAAACTAAAACTTTTGCCATAGAAAAAGAGCCTTTAATCACATTCTTTACCATTTGCAATCATAAAATAGTCTAATATCTTCATTTTTTCAACATACGTAGCTATTACCCTCGAAAACGAAAACTTTTGAAATAGGAAAAGAGCCTTTAATCACATTCTTTACCATTTGTGCAATCATAAAATAGTCTAATATCTTCATTTTTCAACATACGTAGCTATTACCCTTCGAAAACTAAAACTTTTGACATAGGAAAAGAGCCTTTAATCACATTCTTTACCATGTGCAATCATAAAATAGTCTAATATCTTCATTTTTCCAACATACGTAGCTATTACCCTCGAAAACTAAAACTTTTGACATAGGAAAAGAGCCTTTAATCACATTCGTTACCATTTGCAATTATAAAATAGTCTAATATCTTCATTTTTCCAACATACGTAGCTATTACCCTCGAAAACTAAAACTTTTGACATAGGAAAAGAGCCTTTAATCACATTCGTTACCATTTGCAATCATAAAATAGTCTAATATCTTCATTTTTTCAACATACGTAGCTATTACCCTCGAAAACTAAAACTTTTGACATAGGAAAAGAGCCTTTAATCACATTCGTTACCATTTGCAATTATAAAATAGTCTAATATCTTCATTTTTTCAACATACGTAGCTATTACCCTCGAAAACTAAAACTTTTGACATAGGAAAAGAGCCTTTAATCACATTCGTTACCATTTGCAATTATAAAATAGTCTAATATCTTCATTTTTTCAACATACGTAGCTATTACCCTCGAAAACTAAAACTTTTGACATAGGAAAAGAGCCTTTAATCACATTCTTTACCATTTGCAATCATAAAATAGTCTAATATCTTCATTTTTTCAACATACGTAGCTATTACCCTCGAAAACTAAAACTTTTGACATAGGAAAAGAGCCTTTAATCACATTCTTTACCATTTGCAATCATAAAATAGTCTAATATCTTCATTTTTTCAACATACGTAGCTATTACCCTCGAAAACTAAAACTTTTGACATAGGAAAAGAGCCTTTAATCACATTCTTTACCATTTGCAATCATAAAATAGTCTAATATCTTCATTTTTTCAACATACGTAGCTATTACCCTCGAAAACTAAAACTTTTGACATAGGAAAAGAGCCTTTAATCACATTCTTTACCATGTGCAATCATAAAATAGTCTAATATCTTCATTTTTTCAACATACGTAGCTATTACCCTCGAAAACTAAAACTTTTGACATAGGAAAAGAGCCTTTAATCACATTCTTTACCATTTGCAATCATAAAATAGTCTAATATCTTCATTTTTTCAACATACGTAGCTATTACCCTCGAAAACTAAAACTTTTGACATAGGAAAAGAGCCTTTAATCACATTCTTTACCATTTGCAATCATAAAATAGTCTAATATCTTCATTTTTTCAACATACGTAGCTATTACCCTCGAAAACTAAAACTTTTGACATAGGAAAAGAGCCTTTAATCACATTCTTTACCATGTGCAATCATAAAATAGTCTAATATCTTCATTTTTTCAACATACGTAGCTATTACCCTCGAAAACTAAAACTTTTGACATAGGAAAAGAGCCTTTAATCACATTCTTTACCATTTGCAATCATAAAATAGTCTAATATCTTCATTTTTTCAACATACGTAGCTATTACCCTCGAAAACTAAAACTTTTGACATAGGAAAAGAGCCTTTAATCACATTCTTTACCATGTGCAATCATAAAATAGTCTAATATCTTCATTTTTCCAACATACGTAGCTATTACCCTCGAAAACTAAAACTTTTGAAATAGGAAAAGAGCCTTTAATCACATTCGTTACCATTTGCAATTATAAAATAGTCTAATATCTTCATTTTTTCAACATACGTAGCTATTACCCTCGAAAACTAAAACTTTTGACATACGAAAAGAGCCTTTAATCACATTCGTTACCATTTGCAATTATAAAATAGTCTAATATCTTCATTTTTTCAACATACGTAGCTATTACCCTCGAAAACTAAAACTTTTGCCATAGGAAAAGAGCCTTTAATCACATTCTTTACCATGTGCAATTATAAAATAGTCTAATATCTTCATTTTTCAACATACGTAGCTATTACCCTCGAAAACGAAAACTTTTGACATAGGAAAAGAGCCTTTAATCACATTCTTTACCATTTGCAATCATAAAATAGTCTAATATCTTCATTTTTTCAACATACGTAGCTATTACCCTCGAAAACAAAAACTTTTGACATAGGAAAAGAGCCTTTAATCACATTCTTTACCATGTGCAATCATAAAATAGTCTAATATCTTCATTTTTCCAACATACGTAGCTATTACCCTCGAAAACTAAAACTTTTGACATAGGAAAAGAGCCTTTAATCACATTCTTTACCATGTGCAATCATAAAATAGTCTAATATCTTCATTTTTTCAACATAGGTAGCTATTACCCTCGAAAACTAAAACTTTTGACATAGGAAAAGAGCCTTTAATCACATTCTTTACCATGTGCAATCATAAAATAGTCTAATATCTTCATTTTTTCAACATAGGTAGCTATTACCCTCGAAAACTAAAACTTTTGACATAGGAAAAGAGCCTTTAATCACATTCTTTACCATGTGCAATAATAAAATAGTCTAATATCTTCATTTTTCCAACATACGTAGCTATTACCCTCGAAAATGAAAACTTTTGAAATAGGAAAAGAGCCTTTAATCACATTCGTTACCATTTGCAATTATAAAATAGTCTAATATCTTCATTTTTTCAACATACGTAGCTATTACCCTCGAAAACTAAAACTTTTGACATAGGAAAAGAGCCTTTAATCACATTCGTTACCATTTACAATTATAAAATAGTCTAATATCTTCATTTTTTCAACATACGTGGCTATTACCCTCGAAAACTAAAACTTTTGCCATAGAAAAAGAGCCTTTAATCACATTCTTTACCATGTGCAATTATGAAATAGTCTAATATCTTCATTTTTCCAGCATACGTAGCTATTACCCTCGAAAACGAAAACTTTTGAAATAGGAAAAGAGCCTTTAATCACATTCTTTGCCATTTGCAATCATAAAATAGTCTAATATTTTCATTTTTTCAACATACGTAGCTATTACCCTCGAAAACAAAAACTTTTGACATAGGAAAAGAGCCTTTAATCACATTCATTACCATGTGCAATCATAAAATAGTCTAATATCTTCATTTTTCCAACATACGTAGCTATTACCCTCGAAAACTAAAACTTTTGACATAGGAAAAGAGCCTTTAATCACATTCTTTACCATGTGCAATCATAAAATAGTCTAATATCTTCATTTTTTCAACATACGTAGCTATTACCCTCGAAAACTAAAACTTTTGACATAGGAAAAGAGCCTTTAATCACATTCGTTACCATTTGCAATTATAAAATAGTCTAATATCTTCATTTTTTCAACATACGCAGCTATTACCCTCGAAAACTAAAACTTTTGACATAGGAAAAGAGCCTTTAATCACATTCTTTACCATGTGCAATCATAAAATAGTCTAATATCTTCATTTTTCCAACATACGTAGCTATTACCCTCGAAAACTAAAACTTTTGCCATAGGAAAAGAGCCTTTAAGCACATTCTTTACCATGTGCAATCATAAAATAGTCTAATATCTTCATTTTTTCAACATACGTAGCTATTACCCTCGAAAACTAAAACTTTTGACATAGGAAAAGAGCCTTTAATCACATTCGTTACCATTTGCAATTATAAAATAGTCTAATATCTTCATTTTTTCAACATACGTAGCTATTACCCTCGAAAACTAAAACTTTTGACATAGGAAAAGAGCCTTTAATCACATTCGTTACCATTTGCAATTATAAAATAGTCTAATATCTTCATTTTTTCAACATACGTAGCTATTACCCTCGAAAACTAAAACTTTTGACATAGGAAAAGAGCCTTTAATCACATTCGTTACCATTTGCAATTATAAAATAGTCTAATATCTTCATTTTTTCAACATACGTAGCTATTACCCTCGAAAACTAAAACTTTTGCCATAGAAAAAGAGCCTTTAATCACGTTCTTTACCATGTGCAATCATAAAATAGTCTAATATCTTCATTTTTCCAACATACGTAGCTATTACCCTCGAAAATGAAAACTTTTGAAATAGGAAAAGAGCCTTTAATCACATTCTTTACCATTTGCAATCATAAAATAGTCTAATATCTTCATTTTTCCAACATACGTAGCTATTACCCTCGAAAACGAAAACTTTTGAAATAGGAAAAGAGCCTTTAATCACATTCTTTACCATTTGCAATCATAAAATAGTCTAATATCTTCAATTTTTCAACATACGTAGCTATTACTTTCGAAAACTAAAACTTTTGAAATAGGAAAAGAGCCTTTAAGCACTCTCTTTACCATGTGCAATCATAAAATAGCCTAATATCTTCATTTTTCCAACATACGTAGCTATTACCCTCGAAAACTAAAACTTTTGATATAGGAAAAGAGCCTTTAATCACATTCGTTACCATTTGCAATTATAAAATAGTCTAATATCTTCATTTTTCCAACATACGTGGCTATTACCCTCGAAAACTAAAACTTTTGACATAGGAAAAAAGCCTTTAATCACATTCATTACCATGTGCAATCATAAAATAGTCTAATATCTTAATTTTTTCAACATACGTAGCTATTACCCTTCAAAACTAAAACTTTTGACATAGGAAAAGAGCCTTTAATCACATTCGTTACCATTTGCAATTATAAAATAGTCTAATATCTTCATTTTTTCAATATACTTAGCTATTACCCTCGAAAACTAAAACTTTTGACATAGGAAAAGAGCCTTTAATCACATTCGTTACCATTTGCAATTATAAAATAGTCTAATATCTTCATTTTTTCAACATACGTAGCTATTACCCTCGAAAACTAAAACTTTTGACATAGGAAAAGAGCCTTTAATCACATTCGTCACCATTTGCAATTATAAAATAGTCTAATATCTTCATTTTTTCAACATACGTAGCTATTACCCTCGAAAACTAAAACTTTTGACATAGGAAAAGAGCCTTTAATCACATTCTTTACCATTTGCAATCATAAAATAGTCTAATATCTTCATTTTTTCAACATACGTAGCTATTACCCTCTAAAACTAAAACTTTTGACATAGGAAAAGAGCCTTTAATCACATTCGTTACCATTTGCAATTATAGAATAGTCTAATTTCTTCATTTTTTCAACATACGTAGCTATTACCCTCAAAAACTAAAACTTTTGACATAGGAAAAGAGCCTTTAATCACATTCTTTACCATTTGCAATCATAAAATAGTCTAATATCTTCATTTTTTCAACATACGTAGCTATTACCCTCGAAAACTAAAACTTTTGCCATAGAAAAAGAGCCTTTAATCACATTCTTTACAATGTGCAATCATAAAATAGTCTAATATCTTCATTTTTCCAACATACGTAGCTATTACCCTCGAAAACTAAAACTTTTGACATAGGAAAAGAGCCTTTAATCACCTTCTTTACCATTTGCAATCATAAAATAGTCTAATATCTTCATTTTTTCAACATACGTAGCTATTACCCTCGAAAACTAAAACTTTTGACATAGGAAAAGAGCCTTTAATCACATTCTCTACCATGTGCAATCATAAAATAGTCTAATATCTTCATTTTTTCAACATACGTAGCTATTACCCTCGAAAACTAAAACTTTTGACATAGGAAAAGAGCCTTTAATCACATTCTTTACCATTTGCAATCATAAAATAGTCTAATATCTTCATTTTTTCAACATACGTAGCTATTACCCTCGAAAACTAAAACTTTTGACATAGGAAAAGAGCCTTTAATCACATTCTTTACCATGTGCAATCATAAAATAGTCTAATATCTTCATTTTTCCAACATACGTAGCTATTACCCTCGAAAATGAAAACTTTTGAAATAGGAAAAGAGCCTTTAATCACATTCGTTACCATTTGCAATTATAAAATAGTCTAATATCTTCATTTTTTCAACATACGTAGCTATTACCCTCGAAAACTAAATCTTTTGCCATAGAAAAAGAGCCTTTAATCACACTCTTTACCATGTGCAATCATGAAATAGTCTAATATCTTCATTTTTTCAACATACGTAGCTATTACCCTCGAAAACTAAAACTTTTGACATAGGAAAAGATCCTTTAATCACATTCTTTACCATGTGCAATCATGAAATAGTCTAATATCTTCATTTTTCCAGCATACGTAGCTATTACCCTCGAAAACGAAATCTTTTGAAATAGGAAAAGAGCCTTTAATCACATTCTTTGCCATTTGCAATCATAAAATAGTCTAATATCTTCATTTTTTCAACATACGTAGCTATTACCCTCGAAAACTAAAACGTTTGACATAGGAAAAGAGCCTTTAATCACATTCTTTACCCTGTGCAATCATAAAATAGTCTAATATCTTCATTTTTCCGACATACGTAGCTATTACCCTCGAAAACTAAAACGTTTGACATAAGAAAAGAGCCTTTAATCACATTCTTTACCATGTGCAATCATAAAATAGTCTAATATCTTCATTTTTTCAACATACGTAGCTATTACCCTCGAAAACTAAAACTTTTGACATAGGAAAAGAGCCTTTAATCACATTCGTTACCATTTGCAATTATAAAATAGTCGAATATCTTCATTTTTTCAACATACGTAGCTATTACCCTCGAAAACTAAAACTTTTGCCATAGAAAAAGAGCCTTTAATCACATTCTTTACCATGTGCAATCATGAAATAGTCTAATATCTTCATTTTTTCAACATACGTAGCTATTACCCTCGAAAACTAAAACTTTTGACATAGGAAAAGAGCCTTTAATCACATTCTTTACCATTTGCAATCATAAAATAGTCTAATATCTTCATTTTTTCAACATACGTAGCTATTACCCTCGAAAACTAAAACTTTTGCCATAGAAAAAGAGGCTTTAATCACATTCTTTACCATGTGCAATCATGAAATAGTATAATATCTTCATTTTTCCAGCATACGTAGCTATTACCCTCGAAAACGAAAACTTTTGAAATAAGAAAAGAGCCTTTAATCACATTCTTTGCCATTTGCAATCATAAATTAGTCTAATATCTTCATTTTTCCAACATACGTAGCTATTACCCTCGAAAACTAAAACTTTTGACATAGGAAAAGAGCCTTTAATCACATTCGTTACCATTTGCAATTATAAAATAGTCTAATATCTTCATTTTTCCAACATACGTAGCTATTACCCTCGAAAACTAAAACTTTTGACATAGGAAAAGAGCCTTTAATCACATTCGTTACCATTTGCAATTATAAAATAGTCTAATATCTTCATTTTGTCAACATACGTAGCTATTACCCTCGAAAACTAAAAATTTTTGAAATAGGAAAAGAGCCTTTAAGCACTTTCTTTACCATGTGCAATCATAAAATAGTCTAACATCTTCATTTTTCCAACATACGTAGCTATTACCCTCGAAAACTAAAACTTTTGACATAGGAAAAGAGCCTTTAATCACATTCTTTACCATGTGCAATCATAAAATAGTCTAATATCTTCATTTTTTCAACATACGTAGATATTACCCTCGAAAACTAAAACTTTTGACATAGGAAAAGAGCCTTTAATCACATACGTTACCATTTGCAATTATAAAATAGTCTAATATCTTCATTTTTTCAACATACGTAGCTATTACCCTCGAAAACTAAAACTTTTGACATAGGAAAAGAGCCTTTAATCACATTCTTTACCATGTGCAATCATAAAATAGTCTAATATCTTCATTTTTCCAACATACGTAGCTATTACCCTCGAAAACTAAAACTTTTGCCATAGGAAAAGAGTCTTTAAGCACATTCTTTACCATGTGCAATCATAAAATAGTCTAATATCTTCATTTTTTCAACATACGTAGCTATTACCCTCGAAAACTAAAACTTTTGACATAGGAAAAGAGCCTTTAATCACATTCTTTACCATGTGCAATAATAAAATAGTCTAATATCTTCATTTTTCCGACATACGTAGCTATTACCCTCGAAAACTAAAACTTTTGACATAGGAAAAGAGCCTTTAATCACCTTGTTTACCATTTGCAATCATATAATAGTCTAATATCTTCATTTTTTCAACATACGTAGCTATTACCCTCGAAAACTAAAACTTTTGCCTTAGAAAAAGAGCCTTTAATCACATTCTTTACCATGTGCAATCATAAAATAGTCTAATATCTTCATTTTTTCAACATACGTAGCTATTACCCTCGAAAACTAGAACTTTTGACATAGGAAAAGAGCCTTTAATCACATTCGTTACCATTTGCAATTATAAAATAGTCTAATATCTTCATTTTTTCAACATACGTAGCTATTACCCTCGAAAACTAAAACTTTTGGCATAGAAAAAGAGCCTTTAATCACATTCTTTACCATGTGCAATCATGAAATAGTCTAATATCTTCATTTTTTCAACATACGTAGCTATTACCCTCGAAAACTAAAACTTTTGACATAGGAAAAGAGCCTTTAATCACATTCTTTACCATTTGCAATCATAAAATAGTCTAATATCTTCTTTTTTTCAACATACGTAGCTATTACCCTTGAAAACTAAAACTTTTGCCATAGAAAAAGAGCCTTTAATCACATTCTTTACCATGTGCAATCATGAAATAGTCTAATATCTTCATTTTTCCAGCATACGTAGCTATTACCCTCGAAAACGAAAACTTCTGAAATAGGAAAAGAGCCTTTAATCACATTCTTTGCCATTTGCAATCATAAAATAGTCTAATATCTTCATTTTTTCAACATACGTAGCTATTACCCTCGAAAACTAAAACTTTTGACATAAGAAAAGAGCCTTTAATCACATTCTATACCATGTGCAATCATAAAATAGTCTAATATCTTCATTTTTCCAACATACGTAGCTATTACCCTCGAAAACTAAAACTTTTGACATAGGAAAAGAGCCTTTAATCACATTCTTTACCATGTGCAATCATAAAATAGTCTAATATCTTCATTTTTCCGACATACGTAGCTATTACCCTCGAAAACTAAAACTTTTGACATAGGAAAAGAGCCTTTAATCACATTCGTTACCATTTGCAATTATAAAATAGTCTAATATCTTCATTTTTTCAACATACGTAGCTATTACCCTCGAAAACTAAAACTTTTGACATAGGAAAAGAGCCTTTAATCACATTCGTTACCATTTGCAATTATAAAATAGTCTAATATCTTCATTTTTCCAACATACGTAGCTATTACCCTCGAAAACTAAACCTTTGCCATAGGAAAAGAGCCTTTAAGCACATTCTTTACCATGTGCAATCATAAAATAGTCTAACATCTTCATTTTTCCAACATACGTAGCTATTACCCTCGAAAAATAAAACTTTTGACATAGGAAAAGAGCCTTTAATCACATTCTTTACCATGTGCAATCATAAGATAGTCTAATATCTTCATTTTTTCAACATACGTAGCTATTACCCTCGAAAACTAAAACTTTTGACATAGGAAAAGAGCCTTTAATCACATTCGTTACCATTTGCAATTATAAAATAGTCTAATATCTTCATTTTTTCAACATACGTAGCTATTACCCTCGAAAACTAAAACTTTTGACATAGGAAAAGAGCCTTTAATCACATTCTTTACTATGTGTAATCATAAAATAGTCTAATATCTTCATTTCTCCAACATACGTAGCTATTACCCTCGAAAACTAAAACTTTTGCCATAGGAAAAGAGCCTTTAAGCACATTCTTTACCATGTGCAATCATAAAATAGTCTAATATCTTCATTTTTTCAACATACGTAGCTATTACCCTCGAAAACTAAAACTTTTGACATAGGAAAAGAGCCTTTAATCACATTCTTAACCATTTGCAATTATAAAATAGTCTAATATCTTCATTTTTTCAACATACGTAGCTATTACCCTCGAAAACTAAAACTTTTGACATAGGAAAAGAGCCTTTAATCACATTCGTTACCATTTGCAATTATAAAATAGTCTAATATCTTCATTTTTTCAACATACGTAGCTATTACCCTCGAAAACTAAAACTTTTGACATAGGAAAAGAGCCTTTAATCACATTCGTTACCATTTGCAATTATAAAATAGTCTAATATCTTCATTTTTTCAACATACGCAGCTATTACCCTCGAAAACTAAAACTTTTGCCATAGGAAAAGAGCCTTTAATCACATTCTTTACCATTTGCAATCATAAAATAGTCTAATATCTTCATTTTTTCAACATACTTAGCTATTACCCCCGAAAACTAAAACTTTTGACATAGGAAAAGAGCCTTTAATCACTTTCTTTTCCATTTGCAATCATAAAATTGTCTAATATCCTCATTTTTTCAACATACGTAGCTATTACCCTCAAAAACTAAAACTTTTGACATAGGAAAAGAGCCTTTAATAATATTCTGTACCATTTGCAATCATAAAATAGTCTAATATCTTCATTTTTTCAACATACGTAGCTATTACCCCCAAAAACTAAAACTTTTGAAATAGGAAAAGAGCCTTTAATCACATTCTTTACCATTTGCAATCATAAAATAGTCTAATATCTTCATTTTTTCAACATACGTAGCAATTACCCTCGAAAACTAAAACTTTTGACATAGGAAAAGAGCCTTTAATCACATTCTTTACCATGTGCAATCATAAAATAGTCTAATATCTTCATTTTTCCAACATACGTAGCTATTACCCTCGAAAACTAAAACTTTTGACATAGGAAAAGAGCCTTTAATCACATTCTTTACCATGTGCAATCATAAAATAGTCTAATATCTTCATTTTTCCAACATACGTAGCTATTACCCTCGAAAACTAAAACTTTTGACATAGGAAAAGAGCCTTTAATCACATTCTTTACCATGTGCAATCATAAAATAGTCTAATATCTTCATTTTTCCAACATACGTAGCTATTACCCTCGAAAACTAAAACTTTTGACATAGGAAAAGAACCTTTAATCACATTCGTTACCATTTGCAATTATAAAATAGTCTAATATCTTCATTTTTTCAACATACGTAGCTATTACCCTCGAAAACTAAAACTTTTGACATAGGAAAAGAGCCTTTAAGCACTTTCTTTACCATTTGCAATCATAAAATAGTCTAATACCTTCATTTTTTCAACATACGTAGCTATTACCCTCGAAAACTAAAACTTTTGACATAGGAAAAGAGCCTTTAATCACATTCTTTACCATTTGCAATCATAAAATAGTCTAATATCTTCATTTTTTCAACATACGTAGCTATTACCCCCGAAAACTAAAACTTTTGAAATAGGAAAAGAGCCTTTAATCACATTCTTTACCATTTGCAATCATAAAATAGTCTAATATCTTCATTTTTCCAACATACGTAGCTATTACCCTCGAAAACGAAAACTTTTGAAATAGGAAAAGAGCCTTTAATCACATTCTTTACCATTTGCAATCATAAAATAGTCTAATATCTTCATTTTTTCAACATACGTAGCTATTACCCTCGAAAACTAAAACTTTTCAAATAGGAAAAGAGCCTTTAAGCACTTTCTTTACCATGTGCAATCATAAAATAGTCTAATATCTTCATTTTTCCAACATACGTAGCTATTACCCTCGAAAACTAAAACTTTTGACATAGGAAAAGAGCCTTAAATCACATTCGTTACCATTTGCAATTATAAAATAGTCTAATATCTTCATTTTTCCAACATACGTAGCTATTACCCTCGAAAACTAAAACTTTTGACATAGGAAAAGAGCCTTTAATCACATTCGTTACCATTTGCAATTATAAAATAGTCTAATATCTTCATTTTTTCAACATACGTAGCTATTACCCTCGAAAACTAAAGCTTTTGCCATAGAAAAAGAGCCTTTAATCACATTCTTTACCATGTGCAATCATGAAATAGTCAAATATCTTCATTTTTTCAACATACGTAGCTATTACCCTCGAAAACTAAAACTTTTGACATAGGAAAAGAGCCTTTAATCACATTCTTTACCATGTGCAATCATAAAATAGTCTAATATCTTCATTTTTCCAACATACGTAGCTATTACCCTCGAAAACTAAAACTTTTGCCATAGGAAAAGAGCCTTTAAGCACATTCTTTACCATATGCAATCATAAAATAGTCTAATATCTTCATTTTTTCAACATACGTAGCTATTACCCTCGAAAACTAAAACTTTTGACATAGGAAAAGAGCCTTTAATCACATTCGTTACCATTTGCAATTATAAAATAGTCTAATATCTTCATTTTTCAACATACGTAGCTATTACCCTCGAAAACTAAAACTTTTGACATAGGAAAAGAGCCTTTAATCACATTCGTTACCATTTGCAATTATAAAATAGTCTAATATCTTCATTTTTTCAACATAAGTAGCTATTACCCTCGAAAACTAAAACTTTTGACATAGGAAAAGAGCCTTTAATCACATTCGTTACCATTTGCAATTATAAAATAGTCTAATATCTTCATTTTTTCAACATACGTAGCTATTACCCTCGAAAACTAAAACTTTTGACATAGGAAAAGAGCCTTTAATCACATTCGTTACCATTTGCAATTATAAAATAGTCTAATATCTTCATTTTTTCAACATACGCAGCTATTACCCTCGAAAACTAAAACTTTTGCCATAGGAAAAGAGCCTTTAATCACATTCTTTACCATTTGCAATCATAAAATAGTCTAATATCTTCATTTTTTCAACATACGTAGCTATTACCCCCGAAAACTAAAACTTTTGACATAGGAAAAGAGCCTTTAATCACTTTCTTTTCCATTTGCAATCATAAAATTGTCTAATATCCTCATTTTTTCAACATACGTAGCTATTACCCTCAAAAACTAAAACTTTTGACATAGGAAAAGAGCCTTTAATAATATTCTGTACCATTTGCAATCATAAAATAGTCTAATATCTTCATTTTTTCAACATACGTAGCTATTACCCCCAAAAACTAAAACTTTTGAAATAGGAAAAGAGCCTTTAATCACATTCTTTACCATTTGCAATCATAAAATAGTCTAATATCTTCATTTTTTCAACATACGTAGCAATTACCCTCGAAAACTAAAACTTTTGACATAGGAAAAGAGCCTTTAATCACATTCTTTACCATGTGCAATCATAAAATAGTCTAATATCTTCATTTTTCCAACATACGTAGCTATTACCCTCGAAAACTAAAACTTTTGACATAGGAAAAGAGCCTTTAATCACATTCTTTACCATGTGCAATCATAAAATAGTCTAATATCTTCATTTTTCCAACATACGTAGCTATTACCCTCGAAAACTAAAACTTTTGACATAGGAAAAGAGCCTTTAATCACATTCTTTACCATTTGCAATCATAAAATAGTCTAATATCTTCATTTTTTCAACATACGTAGCTATTACCCTCGAAAACTAAAACTTTTGACATAGGAAAAGAGCCTTTAATCACATTCGTTACCATTTGCAATTATAAAATAGTCTAATATCTTCATTTTTTCAACATACGTAGCTATTACCCTCGAAAACTAAAACTTTTGACATAGGAAAAGAGCCTTTAAAGCACTTTCTTTACCATTTGCAATCATAAAATAGTCTAATATCTTCATTTTTTCAACATACGTAGCTATTACCCTCGAAAACTAAAACTTTTGACATAGGAAAAGAGCCTTTAATCACATTCTTTACCATTTGCAATCATAAAATAGTCTAATATCTTCATTTTTTCAACATACATAGCTATTACCCTCGAAAACTAAAACTTTTGAATAGGAAAAGAGCCTTTAATCACATTCTTTACCATTTGCAATCATAAAATAGTCTAATATCTTCATTTTTCCAACATACGTAGCTATTACCCTCGAAAACTAAAACTTTTGACATAGGAAAAGAGCCTTTAATCACATTCTTTACCATTTGCAATCATAAAATAGTCTAATATCTTCATTTTTTCAACATACGTAGCTATTACCCTCGAAAACTAAAACTTTTGACATAGGAAAAGAGCCTTTAATCACATTCTTTACCATGTGCAATCATAAAATAGTCTAATATCTTCATTTTTCCAACATACGTAGCTATTACCCTCGAAAACTAAAACTTTTGACATAGGAAAAGAGCCTTTAATCACATTCGTTACCATTTGCAATTATAAAATAGTCTAATATCTTCATTTTTCCAACATACGTAGCTATTACCCTCGAAAACTAAAACTTTTGACATAGGAAAAGAGCCTTTAATCACATTCTTTACCATTTGCAATCATAAAATAGTCTAATATCTTCATTTTTTCAACATACGTAGCTATTACCCTCGAAAACTAAAACTTTTGACATAGGAAAAGAGCCTTTAATCACATTCTTTACCATGTGCAATCATAAAATAGTCTAATATCTTCATTTTTTCAACATACGTAGCTATTACCCTCGAAAACTAAAACTTTTGACATAGGAAAAGAGCCTTTAATCACATTCTTTACCATTTGCAATCATAAAATAGTCTAATATCTTCATTTTTCCAACATACGTAGCTATTACCCTCGAAAACTAAAACTTTTGCCATAGGAAAAGAGCCTTTAATCACATTCTTTACCATTTGCAATCATAAAATAGTCTAATATCTTCATTTTTTCAACATACGTAGCTATTACCCTCGAAAACTAAAACTTTTGACATAGGAAAAGAGCCTTTAATCACATTCGTTACCATTTGCAATTATAAAATAGTCTAATATCTTCATTTTTCAACATACGTAGCTATTACCCTCGAAAACTAAAACTTTTGACATAGGAAAAGAGCCTTTAATCACATTCGTTACCATTTGCAATTATAAAATAGTCTAATATCTTCATTTTTTCAACATACGTAGCTATTACCCTCGAAAACTAAAACTTTTGACATAGGAAAAGAGCCTTTAATCACATTCGTTACCATTTGCAATTATAAAATAGTCTAATATCTTCATTTTTTCAACATACGTAGCTATTACCCTCGAAAACTAAAACTTTTACATAGGAAAAGAGCCTTTAATCACATTCTTTACCATTTGCAATCATAAAATAGTCTAATATCTTCATTTTTTCAACATACGTAGCTATTACCCTCGAAAACTAAAACTTTTGACATAGGAAAAGAGCCTTTAATCACATTCTTTACCATTTGCAATCATAAAATAGTCTAATATCTTCATTTTTTCAACATACGTAGCTATTACCCTCGAAAACTAAAACTTTTGACATAGGAAAAGAGCCTTTAATCACATTCTTTACCATTGCAATCATAAAATAGTCTAATATCTTCATTTTTTCAACATACGTAGCTATTACCCTCGAAAACTAAAACTTTTGACATAGGAAAAGAGCCTTTAATCACATTCTTTACCATTTGCAATCATAAAATAGTCTAATATCTTCATTTTTCAACATACGTAGCTATTACCCTCGAAAACTAAAACTTTTGACATAGGAAAAGAGCCTTTAATCACATTCGTTTACCATTGCAATCATAAAATAGTCTAATATCTTCATTTTTTCAACATACGTAGCTATTACCCTCGAAAACTAAAACTTTTGACATAGGAAAAGAGCCTTTAATCACATTCTTTACCATTTGCAATATAAAATAGTCTAATATCTTCATTTTTCAACATACGTAGCTATTACCCTCGAAAACTAAAACTTTTGACATAGGAAAAGAGCCTTTAATCACATTCTTTACCATTTGCAATCATAAAATAGTCTAATATCTTCATTTTTTCAACATACGTAGCTATTACCCTCGAAAACTAAAACTTTTGACATAGGAAAAGAGCCTTTAATCACATTCTTTACCATTTGCAATCATAAAATAGTCTAATATCTTCATTTTTTCAACATACGTAGCTATTACCCTCGAAAACTAAAACTTTTGACATAGGAAAAGAGCCTTTAATCACATTCTTTACCATTTGCAATCATAAAATAGTCTAATATCTTCATTTTTTCAACATACGTAGCTATTACCCTCGAAAACTAAAACTTTTGACATAGGAAAAGAGCCTTTAATCACATTCTTTACCATTTGCAATCATAAAATAGTCTAATATCTTCATTTTTTCAACATACGTAGCTATTACCCTCGAAAACTAAAACTTTTGAAATAGGAAAAGAGCCTTTAATCACATTCTTTACCATTGTGCAATCATAAAATAGTCTAATATCTTCATTTTTTCAACATACGTAGCTATTACCCTCGAAAACTAAAACTTTTGACATAGGAAAAGAGCCTTTAATCACATTCTTTACCATGTGCAATCATAAAATAGTCTAATATCTTCATTTTTCCAACATACGTAGCTATTACCCTCGAAAACTAAAACTTTTGACATAGGAAAAGAGCCTTTAATCACATTCTTTACCATTTGCAATCATAAAATAGTCTAATATCTTCATTTTTTCAACATACGTAGCTATTACCCTCGAAAACTAAAACTTTTGACATAGGAAAAGAGCCTTTAATCACATTCTTTACCATGTGCAATCATAAAATAGTCTAATATCTTCATTTTTTCAACATACGTAGCTATTACCCTCGAAAACTAAAACTTTTGCCATAGAAAAGAGCCTTTAATCACATTCTTTACCATGTGCAATCATAAAATAGTCTAATATCTTCATTTTTTCAACATACGTAGCTATTACCCTCGAAAACTAAAACTTTTGACATAGGAAAAGAGCCTTTAATCACATTCTTTACCATTTGCAATCATAAAATAGTCTAATATCTTCATTTTTTCAACATACGTAGCTATTACCTCGAAAACTAAAACTTTTGAATAGGAAAAGAGCCTTTAATCACATTCTTTACCATTTGCAATCATAAAATAGTCTAATATCTTCATTTTTTCAACATACGTAGCTATTACCCTCGAAAACTAAAACTTTTGACATAGGAAAAGAGCCTTTAATCACATTCGTTACCATTTGCAATTATAAAATAGTCTAATATCTTCATTTTTTCAACATACGTAGCTATTACCCTCGAAAACTAAAACTTTTGACATAGGAAAAGAGCCTTTAATCACATTCGTTACCATTTGCAATTATAAAATAGTCTAATATCTTCATTTTTTCAACATACGTAGCTATTACCCTCGAAAACTAAAACTTTTGACATAGGAAAAGAGCCTTTAATCACATTCGTTACCATTTGCAATTATAAAATAGTCTAATATCTTCATTTTTTCAACATACGTAGCTATTACCCTCGAAAACTAAAACTTTTGACATAGGAAAAGAGCCTTTAATCACATTCGTTACCATTTGCAATTATAAAATAGTCTAATATCTTCATTTTTTCAACATACGTAGCTATTACCCTCGAAAACTAAAACTTTTGACATAGGAAAAGAGCCTTTAATCACATTCGTTACCATTTGCAATTATAAAATAGTCTAATATCTTCATTTTTTCAACATACGTAGCTATTACCCTCGAAAACTAAAACTTTTGACATAGGAAAAGAGCCTTTAATCACATTCTTTACCATTTGCAATCATAAAATAGTCTAATATCTTCATTTTTTCAACATACGTAGCTATTACCCTCGAAAACTAAAACTTTTGACATAGGAAAAGAGCCTTTAATCACATTCTTTACCATTTGCAATCATAAAATAGTCTAATATCTTCATTTTTTCAACATACGTAGCTATTACCCTCGAAAACTAAAACTTTTGACATAGGAAAAGAGCCTTTAATCACATTCGTTACCATTTGCAATTATAAAATAGTCTAATATCTTCATTTTTTCAACATACGTAGCTATTACCCTCGAAAACTAAAACTTTTGACATAGGAAAAGAGCCTTTAATCACATTCTTTACCATTTGCAATCATAAAATAGTCTAATATCTTCATTTTTTCAACATACGTAGCTATTACCCTCGAAAACTAAAACTTTTGACATAGGAAAAGAGCCTTTAATCACATTCTTTACCATTTGCAATCATAAAATAGTCTAATATCTTCATTTTTTCAACATACGTAGCTATTACCCTCGAAAACTAAAACTTTTGACATAGGAAAAGAGCCTTTAATCACATTCTTTACCATTTGCAATCATAAAATAGTCTAATATCTTCATTTTTCCAACATACGTAGCTATTACCCTCGAAAACTAAAACTTTTGACATAGGAAAAGAGCCTTTAATCACATTCTTTACCATGTGCAATCATAAAATAGTCTAATATCTTCATTTTTTCAACATACGTAGCTATTACCCTCGAAAACTAAAACTTTTGACATAGGAAAAGAGCCTTTAATCACATTCTTTACCATGTGCAATCATAAAATAGTCTAATATCTTCATTTTTTCAACATACGTAGCTATTACCCTCGAAAACTAAAACTTTTGCCATAGAAAAGAGCCTTTAAGCACATTCTTTACCATGTGCAATCATAAAATAGTCTAATATCTTCATTTTTCCAACATACGTAGCTATTACCCTCGAAAACTAAAACTTTTGACATAGGAAAAGAGCCTTTAATCACATTCTTTACCATTTGCAATCATAAAATAGTCTAATATCTTCATTTTTTCAACATACGTAGCTATTACCCTCGAAAACTAAAACTTTTGACATAGGAAAAGAGCCTTTAATCACATTCTTTACCATTTGCAATCATAAAATAGTCTAATATCTTCATTTTTTCAACATACGTAGCTATTACCCTCGAAAACTAAAACTTTTGACATAGGAAAAGAGCCTTTAATCACATTCGTTACCATTTGCAATTATAAAATAGTCTAATATCTTCATTTTTTCAACATACGTAGCTATTACCCTCGAAAACTAAAACTTTTGACATAGGAAAAGAGCCTTTAATCACATTCTTTACCATTTGCAATCATAAAATAGTCTAATATCTTCATTTTTCCAACATACGTAGCTATTACCCTCGAAAACTAAAACTTTTGACATAGGAAAAGAGCCTTTAATCACATTCGTTACCATTTGCAATTATAAAATAGTCTAATATCTTCATTTTTTCAACATACGTAGCTATTACCCTCGAAAACTAAAACTTTTGACATAGGAAAAGAGCCTTTAATCACATTCTTTACCATTTGCAATCATAAAATAGTCTAATATCTTCATTTTTTCAACATACGTAGCTATTACCCTCGAAAACTAAAACTTTTGACATAGGAAAAGAGCCTTTAATCACATTCTTTACCATTTGCAATCATAAAATAGTCTAATATCTTCATTTTTTCAACATACGTAGCTATTACCCTCGAAAACTAAAACTTTTGACATAGGAAAAGAGCCTTTAATCACATTCTTTACCATGTGCAATCATAAAATAGTCTAATATCTTCATTTTTCCAACATACGTAGCTATTACCCTCGAAAACTAAAACTTTTGACATAGGAAAAGAGCCTTTAATCACATTCTTTACCATGTGCAATCATAAAATAGTCTAATATCTTCATTTTTCCAACATACGTAGCTATTACCCTCGAAAACTAAAACTTTTGACATAGGAAAAGAGCCTTTAATCACATTCTTTACCATGTGCAATCATAAAATAGTCTAATATCTTCATTTTTCCAACATACGTAGCTATTACCCTCGAAAACTAAAACTTTTGAATAGGAAAAGAGCCTTTAATCACATTCTTTACCATGTGCAATCATAAAATAGTCTAATATCTTCATTTTTCCAACATACGTAGCTATTACCCTCGAAAACTAAAACTTTTGCCATAGAAAAGAGCCTTTAATCACATTCTTTACCATTTGCAATCATAAAATAGTCTAATATCTTCATTTTTTCAACATACGTAGCTATTACCCTCGAAAACTAAAACTTTTGACATAGGAAAAGAGCCTTTAATCACATTCTTTACCATTTGCAATCATAAAATAGTCTAATATCTTCATTTTTTCAACATACGTAGCTATTACCCTCGAAAACTAAAACTTTTGACATAGGAAAAGAGCCTTTAATCACATTCTTTACCATTGCAATCATAAAATAGTCTAATATCTTCATTTTTTCAACATACGTAGCTATTACCCTCGAAAACTAAAACTTTTGACATAGGAAAAGAGCCTTTAATCACATTCGTTACCATTGCAATCATAAAATAGTCTAATATCTTCATTTTTTCAACATACGTAGCTATTACCCTCGAAAACTAAAACTTTTGACATAGGAAAAGAGCCTTTAATCACATTCGTTACCATTTGCAATTATAAAATAGTCTAATATCTTCATTTTTCAACATACGTAGCTATTACCCTCGAAAACTAAAACTTTTGACATAGGAAAAGAGCCTTTAATCACATTCGTTACCATTTGCAATTATAAAATAGTCTAATATCTTCATTTTTTCAACATACGTAGCTATTACCCTCGAAAACTAAAACTTTTGACATAGGAAAAGAGCCTTTAATCACATTCTTTACCATTTGCAATCATAAAATAGTCTAATATCTTCATTTTTTCAACATACGTAGCTATTACCCTCGAAAACTAAAACTTTTGACATAGGAAAAGAGCCTTTAATCACATTCTTTACCATTTGCAATCATAAAATAGTCTAATATCTTCATTTTTTCAACATACGTAGCTATTACCCTCGAAAACTAAAACTTTTGACATAGGAAAAGAGCCTTTAATCACATTCTTTACCATTTGCAATATAAAATAGTCTAATATCTTCATTTTTCCAACATACGTAGCTATTACCCTCGAAAACTAAAATTTTTGACATAGGAAAAGAGCCTTTAATCACATTCTTTACCATGTGCAATCATAAAATAGTCTAATATCTTCATTTTTCCAACATACGTAGCTATTACCCTCGAAAACTAAAACTTTTGACATAGGAAAAGAGCCTTTAATCACATTCTTTACCATTTGCAATCATAAAATAGTCTAATATCTTCATTTTTTCAACATACGTAGCTATTACCCTCGAAAACTAAAACTTTTGAAATAGGAAAAGAGCCTTTAATCACATTCTTTACCATGTGCAATCATAAAATAGTCTAATATCTTCATTTTTCCAACATACTTAGCTATTACCCTCGAAAACTAAAACTTTTGACATAGGAAAAGAGCCTTTAATCACATTCTTTACCATGTGCAATCATAAAATAGTCTAATATCTTCATTTTTCCAACATACGTAGCTATTACCTCGAAAACTAAAACTTTTGACATAGGAAAAGAGCCTTTAATCACATTCTTTACCATTTGCAATCATAAAATAGTCTAATATCTTCATTTTTTCAACATACGTAGCTATTACCCTCGAAAACTAAAACTTTTGACATAGGAAAAGAGCCTTTAATCACATTCTTTACCATTTGCAATCATAAAATAGTCTAATATCTTCATTTTTTCAACATACGTAGCTATTACCCTCGAAAACTAAAACTTTTGCCATAGTAAAAGAGCCTTTAATCACATTCTTTACCATTTGCAATCATAAAATAGTCTAATATCCTCATTTTTTCAACATTAGTAGCTATTACCCTCTAAAACTAAAACTTTTGACTTAGGAAAAGAGCCTTTAATAATATTCTTTACCATTTGCAATCATAAAATAGTCTAATATCTTCATTTTTTCAACATACGTAGCTATTACCCCCAAAAACTAAAACTTTTGAAATAGGAAAAGAGCCTTTAATCACATTCTTTACCATTTGCAATCATAAAATAGTCTAATATCTTCATTTTTTCAACATACGTAGCTATTACCCTCGAAAACTAAAACTTTTCAAATAGGAAAAGAGCCTTTAAGCACTTTCTTTACCATGTGCAATCATAAAATAGTCTAATATCTTCATTTTTCCAACATACGTAGCTATTACCCTCGAAAACTAAAACTTTTGACATAGGAAAAGAGCCTTTAATCACATTCGTTACCATTTGCAATTATAAAATAGTCTAATATCTTCATTTTTCCAACATACGTAGCTATTACCCTCGAAAACTAAAACTTTTGAAATAGGAAAAGAGCCTTTAATCACATTCTTTACCATTTTT